>NW_026708242.1:0-86955 GCF_902713425.1 Acipenser ruthenus
ATCTAGAGAAGGATTACTTTCACCCATGAAGGGGCAGTATATTGTATAACACTTTTAGTAGATTTTTAGATGTAGGCCTGCTCAGTCCCTCGCATAAACAAAATAAATAAATAAAAGTGATACAGTATTACAAAAATAAAAGTTAGCTACAGATTCTCTTATATATAAAACAGAGCTAGCTACATAAAGTAAATGCGGTTCATTACCTGACGTTGCGGCTATCGTTGCTCAGCTTTAAATGTCTGCTTACACTAGGATAAACAATTGATAAGTCTATTATTTTTTATTACAGGTTAGTAGTTTACTATTATCGTTTTTTTTAAAGCAGCCCTTGCTTTGTAAAAGAGAGGTACTGTGTAGCTACACAAGACTGTGTGTGATCACTCCTTGGCTTGGCTCATTCAGAATAATACAAGCCGATCAGTGGGTGATTGAACGTTCTGAAATTTGACCCAAGTGCGCAGGCGAATTTTCAGAGTTATGAAAAAACGAAACACGCATGGGCGAAGAAAAGTCCAAATAACTCGATAATTACTTGATTTATTTTATTGGTTCTACAAAAAGGCACTCTTCGTTAACGAGTTCTACTAGCCTACCAAAGGAGGTGTCTATAATATTATTTGAGTGGAAAACAAAACTCAATTTTTGGTAAGAACTCTTTTTTTCGCCATTCTGCAACTTGAAAACTATCGAATGGATTTCTCACATTAGGCCTACTTCTGAAAATGGATAAACCGAGCTGCAGTGATCATGTGGGGAAAAAAGGAGCAAGTATCAAACGGATCAAGAGAAGCAGCTATGATGCACATTTTAAGATCAAGCAGGTTATCTATTGATGAGTATTATTATTATTTATTTCTTAGCAGACGCCCTTATCCAGGGCGACTTAGTCGTAAACAAAAATACATCTCAAGAATCACAGCACAAGTATTAATACAATTAAGAGCAAGATCAAATACAATCACTTCGGTTCTAGCAAGTACATGTATGGAATCATTACTTTCTTCCTATTCATTGCTGAAATTGGATCTGCTTGATAAATTGCCATCTTGTCAATCATTTAGGCTATTGTACATTTTCTGTGTTTTTTTAAATTTTTTTTATCATTTCTCTTCTTTAAAAAGTAAGATTGCCTTAAATTCGGGCCAATATGGTAATTGCATTTCCAGTTAACTACAGTGCTCCACCTAGTGGTTATTTCGTGTATTGCAGCAGTTTTATTATATTAGGGCTTCTGATTTTCGGTTTAAACCGATAAAACCCGATAAAACAACCCAGATACAAAAAAATGCTGGAAAAACTGTGGAAGTGGTTAATCAATTCATGTTGACTTTTCCCATGTTCCCATTAAAAAATAAAACCTACTACAAAAATAATAATAAATACATTTCCCAGTGCTGCTGGGCGATGTCCCGCCTTCCTGACTTGCATCTATCATTGATTCGTTCTGAATACTTTAAACTGCCCCAACTACTGAGTGACAGCACATTCCTACATTGGAGACTCCGCTTCTGTTTTTCGGGTTTTATTAGTTGTATTTTTCGGTGCTTATTTTTAGCTGTTTTTGAGTTTTATGTAAATCTGTTTTTTGGGGGCTTTCATTTTTGATATACTGTATGAAATTAGTGTTTTTTTCAGTTACTTTCCAAAATGCTTGAACGTTTTTTTTTTTTTGTGTCAAAATATTTATAATAACTCGACAGTACTTGCACACTTAAGTTGTACCTTCTTTCCTTTGCTGTCTTCCACAACGAAATCCCTATGGTCACAGGCACATTCTTCTGGGGTTTTTGTGTGAAGGCATTTTTGTACATTTCGCCACAATTCTGTTTTAAATCCTCTGTATCTTAACTGTAATACAGCTATAAATCCCGCTAACAAGCCTCCATCCTGATTGTAATCTCGTTTTAAATCTCGCAAGTGGAGTCTCCATTAGAAATGTAGTTGGTCTCTCAGTAGTTGGGGTGGGTTTAAAGTATTCAGAACAAATCAATGATAGACAGATAATATATATATATATATATATATATATATATATATATATATATATATATATATATATATATATATATATTCAGGAAAACCCTTATCCCACATAGCATTGTTTTTGTTTTGTTTTCCCCCCAGTGTGCAATTAGGTTTTTGCCTTTTCTTACTACCTGTGTATATATTTTTCATCGATTATGTAGCACAATAAGATCTGATTTATACTGAACTTGTATCATTCCTGTCGAATGCTAGCATGTGTGCTCAACTTCAATAAACCAGAAATAGTATTTTATTCCTGTACCGTCCCTTGCAGCAGTTCAGATTTATTTACATCACCATCTTACTTATCTCTCCCAGAACAGAAAAACGGGAAAAGGAAGTAACGTACGTCCTGTCAACAGAAAACCACCCATCCATTATCTGTAACCTCTTAATCCTAGGGTTGTGGTGAGCCAGAGCCTAACCTGGCAGACACAGGGCACAAGGCGGAATTGCACCTTGGACGGGACACCAGTCCATCGCAGGGCAACTAAGGGGGCAATTTAAAGAGGCCAATCCACCCAGCCAGCAAGTCTTTGGACTGTGGGAGGAAAGAGGAGTACCCGGAGAAAACCCATGCGAACACGGGGAGAACATGCAAACTCCACACAGACCCCCGAGGCCGGAATCGAATGAGGCAGCAGCACTAAACACCACGCCTCTGTGCCACCCTGAGATGCAAGATGGTTACTGGAAATGAAAAGAAATGTGGTGTTGTTGCTTTTGTTATTTGTTTAGTACAATTTTAGGGAAACTGTTTAAAATAAAAAGTCTTTAATAATAGAGCTAATATTAAGAACCTTGACATTTGAGATAATACACAGAGAAAATGCTGTGAAAGAAGAAAGAGCCATGTGTCTTCCATTTTGACTTGAAACATGATCATCAATATCAATCAATCAATATTTATTTTATACAGCACCTTTCATAGTGGACCACCATCATAAAGCGCTTTACAAGATAGTGAGGAACAATGCATGATACATTAAATACAGTGAAATACAGGGCATAGTACATTAAATACAAACAGTAAAAATCAATGCAAATACATTAAATACAGGCATAATACATTAGATACAAGGCACAGTACATTGTGACGGGGTGCCCCCCCCCCACCCCATATATTTGTATTATGATTTATTGTTATTGCTTGTATTCTGTGTATTCTGCTGTTTGAGAGCCGGCTGTATATTAGTTCAAATGCAGTTTAGTATTAGTGTTTGGCTAGGGTGGGGTTCATTCCCATCCAGGGATGATTGTTCAGGTGCAGGTGGTCAGGAATTTATTGATTGTTAATTGTGCAATTCCTAACCACCTGCTATATAAGCCCAGCTCCAGGCTCATTAGTTTGGTTGGAGTTAGGAGAAGGAACAGAGACAGAGCTTGAAGGAGATAGACAGCATTGTGAGAAAATGACTGCTACCTTTGTTTTGTTAAGGTATTCATTCTGTTTATTTCCTGTATTGTAGCTTTGTTTTGTTTGGCCCTCGTGCCCTTTTATTTTGTGTTTTGAAAAGTCTTTATTTTGTTTAATAATAATCTGCGCAGCCACGCAGTGTTTTGCCCTGCATTCTGCCTTTGGTGTGCTGCTTTCCTAGAACCTGATGTCACACACATCACCCATCCTGCCACATACATTAAATACAAACAGTAAAAATCAATGCAAATACATTAAATACAGCCATAATACATTAGATACAAGGCAAGGATGTAAATTCTAAACATTGTGGATGCGTGTGTCATACAGAATCCTACTAGTAAGATGAAAACCCTGAAATAGCAGACAGTGGCTAGTAACAGATATAGGCTAAAGAGCATTGAAAGCAAGAGAGAACAAGTTGGTTTTGAGAGTTGATTTGAAGCGAGCGACTGTGGGAGCTACACGCACTAGAGCTGGGAGAGAGTTCCACAGAGTCGGGGTCATGAAGCTAAACGAGCACTCTTAGTGTGGTGCACTTTTGCATAGGTATGACAAGCAAGCCAGAGTTAAAGGACCTCAGCTTGCAGGCAGGGACATAGCGGGTCAGCAGGTTGAGGAGGTACTCAGGACCTGTGTGATGAAGGGCCTTGTAGGTGAGCAGGAGAATTTTGAAAATAATCCTGAACTTTACAGGTAGCCAGTGCAGCTGGGCAAGACAGGGGGTAATGTGATCATGTTTTTTACATCTGGTACGGATACTAGCAGCAGCATTTTGAACCGGCTGTAATTGGTTTATGGCGCATGACTGAAGATCACCATAGAGAGTTACTGAATACATTAGCTACTAAACCATGGCTTATGTATGTTAACAGTGCTTAATTTGTAAATCACGAAAAGTCCATAAGAAAAGTCCATAACGCAGTCATGTCCTCTTGCCCCTCCTCCCTCTTTCTGGATTTGCTCTGTGAGTCCGTAGCACTTCTGTGTCCTTTAGCAATCCAGGACTTCACATAGGGGACGGGGTTGAATTTTGTCAGAGGTGGGCCGACAAGGTTCAGAAAGAGTAGTGATGTTGTGTATGGTGGAAACATGCAAGGCAGCACGGGTTGAGATGCAAATTCCTGAGTGCCCTTTGCTGTTTTTTTACATCTGGGGCAGAGGTGGTCATCGTGCATGTTAGTCGTGCATCGTGCAGAGCTGCACTTCATTCCAGTTGATCAACAAACAGAACCAGGGCTCAAAGTTGGCCAAAATCCTTAGGGGCATCTGGCTCCTAGATTTTAAAATGTGGTCGCCAAATAAAAATTTAGGGGCCAACTAAATACTCTTAGTTAAAATATTTCAGTGACTTCAGTTTTCCCCCCATTGATTAAATCTACACTCGTGTTTTTTTTATTAGGCAACATGTATTTAAAAATTACTTAATAATCACTTCAAACGGCACCCAAAACACTTTGGATTTCAGTTTAGCATTTTATGGTTGCAGAACATGATATTCTAATTTACTGTATAAAATATGGATGAGATTTCCTGTAACCTGAATGGTCAACAAGCGTGCCTTAATCCACTGTAATCTGGCCCGAATATACAGTATTCAAACTGTTTAATCACATTTTAAAGTTAAATTGCTGACAGCCAAACAGAACAGAGAAGGAGCGCACATTTGTGAAATAAATATACAGTATTCAAACTGTTTAATCACCTTCCAAATCAATCTGCCTGAATAAAACATAAATACAGTACAGTCATGACAAGCTGTAAAAAACAAAACAAAACAACTTGATATCAGTAGCTCATCACAGCAGGCTTTGAATAAACTTAATGAACACACTGAAGTAACTGAACAAAGCACGATTAGCAACAACACGTTGGCTGTACCAGATATTACAATTATATTACTTTTGCTAATACATCTTATGACCTACTGTAATAGTAGTAAACACAGTTTCCGATACTTGTATCCTATAACATGTAGTTAAAGAGAAACCGTTCACAAACCAGGACCATTTTATTTGTACAAGGTACTACCGCCGTGTAAATTAAGAATATTTCTCTTAGTACCTATGTATTGAGTTATTTACTGTGCCGCTGGGATACTGAACAACTGGCTACCAAACCACGCATGGAATATTGAGGTAAGCGTTTGTATTCATTAACAACAAAAACTAGCGCTTCATAAAATCAGGGAGGACAAAACTATCTGTGAAACCAGATTTTATTTCGTACCTCACAAGCCCACTCCCACAGTTGCTGATGGTGAATGCATATTAAAAATGATCGCAGAGACTAATTTTGGTCACCCCTGGCGACCCACAGCTCGTAAATTTGAGCCTTGAGAACGCAAACTTAACAAAACTGTATTTAATAGCGTTTTCTTTTTTTTTTTGTATCTTATTTCTTCTACTCATAAAAAGAAAACGCTATTAAATACAGTTTTGTTAAGCGCGATTAGCGGGTTGTCAGAGTTTTGATTTGGGACCAGCCTAAGAGCTGTCAAAGCTGAAAAATTCTAAAAAATAAATAAATTAATCAATAAACCCCACCACCGCACTCTCACTTGAAGGCTTTCCAGCACACCCTGCTTAGCGAACCTGTTTTCCAGTAGAATGCGGTCTTTCACCTACATTCCACATAGTTTAGTAAGTGTTTTGATATATCCCTGAATATCAAAAAAACTATAAATGACACAACAAAAGTACAAAGGGAAATATGTTCCTTTTTGCAAGCGATGAAATGGTTAGTTGTAAACAGACGTGTTTTATTATCCAATTTTAGAAAATGGGTAAACAATCGGACAATATACGTGAAATAAAATAAATAAGAAACCATTTCCTAATGACTAAATACTATCAATACATGTTTATGTCTGAAACAATCTCAAAAACAAAAATCTTTACCAAGTATTCAACCCTACAATCCGATACAAATAGATTTTCAAGGATGGGAGGAGGTGAGTGACATTGTGTGAGAAATATACGGGGAAAATTATAAATGATGCACAGCTAGGGCGATCGTATTTTCTTAAACGAAAACAATTTTCAGCATTTTCACCTAACATGTTCTTAACTATTGTGTTGTTCTATGGCAATTATAAAAAGTGATCACAGAAAAAGGCAGTACAGCCCATGTCTGAGTCTGAGGAGGGAGTTTGTTTCGTACCTGTAAAGTTTCCCGCGGCATTCTTCTGACAAGCTGCTTGTTTCACACACAGTCATTGAAAACTTACTACGTTATTTTCTTGATTGGTTATCCAGCAATACTATCTTATTGACAGAAGTTGTTTATAAAAAATCATTTGATATTTAATTAAATATCAGAAACTAACCTCAATTCTTAAAGAGAGATACTAACATACTGCACCGATTACTTCACAGCGCAAGTTCTTTGGCTCTTAGCAACTTCACTTTCAAATGACAGCATATATTTAATAGACCAATCGAAAGCAGCAGGTGACATTTTTCAAGTTTCTTGTTGTTTTAGTCAACAAGGTACAGCTGCCTGTCGCCGAGCTCACCACTGCACTGGTACAGATCCGCTGGGCGCCGAACGGCAACGTTGTCATCCAAACTGTTAAACAGAAAAAAAATAAAGTGAAGACCTTAAGACCTTCAGCTGCAAACCTGTCATATTTAAGACCTTTCAAGGCCTTTAAATGGAAAAACAAATATAAGACATTTTAAGGCTCCGCGGGAACACTGAAAGATAACACTTTGTGTCTCTCTACACACGCTGACACTGTCTGTGTGTTGTGGGGGAGGGGCATTTCTTTCGCACAGGAGAGTTTTGAAATGCACGTTTTTCTAAAAGACTGTAAACAGCATACAAAAACGTGCAATTGGAAAAATAAAAGTCAACATATTTAGTCGGGTTACAGCCCAATTAAGCCAATAGGTTTCTACGCTTATGAGACAAGGTGAGGCGAGCAGTGATGGCGTGATGACGCGGGGAGCTCTGGGAGCCCTGAATTAAGGCACGATGCAGCGTTGACTCTATGAAGATATTCACAAACTGTAGTGAGCAAATCAGGGTTTTTTTGCGGAAACTGAGCGACGAGCTCCGCCACAAATGAAGCACTGTATGTTAACCACAGTAACTATTGACAATCCATCGTTTATGCATGGTACATGTAGTAACTGCAGGTGCACTATTTTTTAATATGAATACAAATATACTAAGTATGGTCATTTATAAAGTAACCACAATAAAGTAACCCATGGTTACCACAGCAAAACCATAGGAGCTGTCATCTGAGACCATCACCCTGTGAGCTGCCCTATGAGACCATCACTCATTCATTTTCATCTACTTTTTAGTCATATTTTTTCTCTTTTTAGTCCATCATTCTAACCAATTTGAAGGGTCAACATAGTCGTTGTTGTGGCGTTGTGGTCATAAAAGGAAAGAGAGCGAGTCTGTGCTATCCAGTGCTAACGCGTCTTTATTGTTTCTTACGTTCTCTCTAGTTACAAGGGCGCATGCGTATACAAAACAACATAGCTTTACTAACTGCTATTACAAGAACAATAGCAACCCATCACATCTCCCCTCTTAAATGAAATAAGCTTTTATTTTGAACTAGCTAACTAAGGGCAATGGGTAGACAGCCATAAACCCTTTTGGGAAGGGCAGGGATTATTCTGCCCATTAAATCCTTTCCCAAGCTAGATATCTAAGCGTTGAACTGGCTTAACAATACGTCCGGATCTGGTGGTTACAAATTCTTCTGGAACTGGTCTTGGTGAGTCTACAGTGTCCTTTTTGCTGTTGCTTTCTTGTGCTGTTTCAGCTCTCCGTGGTGATAAGCTACTGCTACTTTGTATCTCTTCTGGAATTGCATGTTCTTCAATTGTCGGAGAACATTCTCTCTCTTTATTCACAAGTTGAATATGTCTCCTGTTCCTCCTCGGGGTGTCTCCCCGCTCTGTCTGGACGATATATGAGCATGGTGTTGTACATCTGCCTCGGACAATTCCAGTTGTTTTCCATTCTCTTTCACCATCAGTCTTCACTCGAACTCTATCCCCAATGCTCAGCTGTGGAAGTGGTCTTGTAGAATGTTTTCTATTGTAGTACTTTTCATAACTCTGCTTTTGTATCATTTTGTCTTACTACATTTAGATCAAGCCATTCTGGAATTAAATTTTGCCTCAATGTTGGAACTGTAGTGCGAATTCTTCTTCCCATCATCAGTCTTGCTGGGCTTTCTTGCGTTGGCTCTGTGGGTGTTGAACGATAACTCAATAATGCAAGGTAAGGGTCAGCTTGCTTGAGTATCTCTTTTGCGGTTTTGACTGCTCGTTCAGCCATGCCGTTGGTTTGTGGGAAGTGTGGGCTAGAAGTTACATGCTCAAAGTCATACTGCGTTGCAAACTGCTTGAAATGCCAGGCAGTGAACTGCGGTCCATTATCAGTTATTATCTTCTCGGGTATTCCAAATCTTGCAAATACGCTCTTCATCTTTGCAATCACTATTTCACTGTTGGTCTTCGGTAAGTGTAATATCTCTAACTGTCGTGAAAAGTAGTCAGTAACGATAAGGAAGTTTCTCCCTTTGTATTCACATAAGTCTGCAGCTAACTTCTGCCATGGGAGCTCGGGCAGCTGGCTTGTGATGAGAGGTTCTTTGCACTGGCTAAGCTTGCGTTCATTGCAGTATTTACATGACAGGACATTTTCTTTTACATCATTTGCGATCCCTGGCCATCAAACTGAGTGTTTGTATCGTTCTCTACATTTGGTTAGGCCTTGGTGACCATGGTGTATCTTTTCTATCATGTCTTCTCTTATGCTGCAGGGAATGACAATTTGGCTGGCACGTTTTAGGAATCCATTCAGTTCACTCAGGAGTCATCTTTCTGCAAAGTATACTTTTGCTGGTTCAGCTACGTCTCTGAAATACTCAGGCCATCCATTTCGCGTATAGTTCAGCACACACTGCAACTGACTGTCACTCAGTGTTTCCTGTTTGATCTGTTCTTGGACAGATTTTCTCACTGGTTGATGTTTTTCTATGGCGTTGACATCCGCTTGTATTTCTGCTTCTAGTTCTGCCGGTTCTGTACTTTTCATTGGGTGCCTTGATAGTGTGTCTGCTATGATTAAGTGCTTCCATGGTACATATTCGGCAGTTGGATTAAACTTCATCATTCTGATCAGTAAACGCTGACATCGGATTGGTGCTCTGTCCAGATACTTGCTGTTTATTAATGTCACCAATGGCTTGTGATCTGTTATAAGTCTATAGGTATCCAGTCCACATAAATACTGGTAGAATCGTTCTGAAGCCCACACACTAGCCAAGCATTCTTCTCTATTTGTGAATATCGCTTCTCAGCATCCGTGAGGGTACGGGAACAAAAGGCTACTGGTTTCAGTTCCCTACCATGTTGCTGGAGAAGGATGCCTCCTATGCCATAGCTACTGGCATCAGCACTTACTACTGTTGGTTTGTTTGGATTAAAGAACTCCAGAACAGGTGCTGAAGATATCATGGCTTTAACTCTGTTGAAAGCTTTGTCTTGAGGTGGACCGCATAACCATGCTATATCGGACCTGAGCAGCTCATTTACAGGGTGCAAGACATTGGAGA
This sequence comes from Acipenser ruthenus, assembly GCF_902713425.1. Classification (NCBI taxonomy): domain Eukaryota; kingdom Metazoa; phylum Chordata; class Actinopteri; order Acipenseriformes; family Acipenseridae; genus Acipenser; species Acipenser ruthenus. The sequence goes on from NW_026708242.1 coordinate 10,038, forward strand.
GGTTTTGTAAGTATCGGCCTATGTAGTTTATCATTCCTAGAAGTCTCCGTAGTTCTGTCACATTTTGTGGTGGGTCTAAACTGATGGCTGCAACCCTCTCTGGACTAGGTGTGATGCCTTCTTTACTGATCACTTGTCCCAGAAACTCTAGTTTAGATTGGTGCAGTTTACTCTTTTCTTTGTTGAGTTTCAGCCCTGAAGCTCGAATGGTCTCCATAACTTTATGCAGTCTAATGTCATGTTCCTGTGTTGTGCTTCCAAACACAAGGATATCATCCATGTAGACAACTGTGCCTTCCTGATCAGGTAGCAGCTCAGACATTTGCGTTGAAATATCTCAGGAGCTGAAGTGATGCCAAATGGTAGCCTTCTAAAGCAGTATCTGCCTGATGGAGTGATGAAAGTGGTTAGTTTTGCACTCTCCTTCCAGTGGAATTTGCCAAAATCCACTTGCTGCATCTAAACTTGAAAATACAGTACTCCCTGCTAGATTTGGCAATATATCATCCAGCGTTGGCAAAATGTATTTTTCTCTTTTAACATTTGCATTCAGTTTCTTCAGATCGACACAAATTCTTATCTTTCCATTTTTCTTTACTACAGGTACCATATGCGCACACCATTCAGTTGGTTCAGTCACTTTTTCTATGATCCCCTTCAATTACATTCTTCTCAGCTCCTCTTCAACCTTTGGCAGTAAGGGAATAGGAATCCTGCGAGGTGTAGTGATGGTGTAGGGTTGTGCATTTTCTTTCAGCACAATTCTGACTGGTTCACCTTCTAGTGTTCCCATGTCACCATAAACACTAACTTCTTCAATGCGATGTATCAGCCCCAATTTTACCCCAACAGCTCTGCTGAGTAGGATATCTCCTTCACATTTCACAACAACAATTTTGAAAAAGTAATCTTGCCAATTACTTTGACATTTTATCTTCGTTTTTGCAATAAACTGCCCTCTAGTGGTCACAGCTCCTCCTGGGCTGTGCAAGGTATTCTTCATGTTCTTTAACTGTGGCTTCTTTGCTAGCTTATTGTAAGTAACTTCAGTTATCATTGATGTATCTGCTCCCGAATCTATCTTGAAGATCACAGGCGTTCCTGCAATGTCCATAGTGTGCCACGGAGGTTCATCATCTTTGTTCATCATCTTAGATAACTGTATCTACGTTTTGATTGTTGTTTGTAACTGAGCCCAGAAACAGTGAATCTGCGTCTTCTGTGCACGTAGTAACTTCATACACTAATTTAGTAATGCAGACCGTAGCAAAGTGTCCGTATTTGTGACATTTATTGCATTTCTTGTCTTTCGCTGGGCAATTGTCTGTGCTTGCATGCTCACGGCCACATCTTCTGCACTTTTTATTTTCTCCCGTTCGTTTCAACTGGTGAGTATTGTACTGACGCATGTTTCTCGGCTTGTGTGATTTTCCTTTACGTCTGAATGTCTTCAGCTCTTCTACTCGCTCAGCGTCCGTTTCGGTATTCTGCTTTTTAACAAGCTCAAAATGTCTTGCCATTTCTATTGCTACACGGAGGGTAAGGTCGCTTTTCATCTGTAACTTCTATGATAACTCCTTGTCTGCAATGCCAATCACTAGCCCGTCTCTTATTTGCTCCTCTTTCTGTGCTCCGAAGTCACAGGTTTCAGCGAGCTCGTACAGCTGTCTGATAAAGGCCTCTACAGATTCTCCAGAGTTTTCTGTTCTTTGATGAAACCTTGCTCTCTCATATATAATATTACGATTCGGTATGAGGTGCTAATCATATTTCTGCGGTACCACATTATATTTATTCTCATCCCGATCATTTTCAAATACATACGACTTGTAAATATGCTCGGCGTCCATCCCCATAGCATATATTAACGAACTGACCTGCACTTCTTCTGACTCGGCAGCTTTGTGGCTGTCTGGTACCTTGAAAAGCGTTGCTTCCAGTCAGGCCAGTCAGACGGTCTGGGAAAGTTTAACGGCTCCGGTGCATGAAACTTTGCCATGGCGATTTTCCGTCACACTGTGGGGGGTGGGGGGGGTGGGGGGGGTGGGGTGGGGGGGGGGGAGTGGGGGGTTGGGGGGTTGGGGGGGGGGGGATTTCTTTGTTTCGTTTCTCACTTTTTTTTATCTTCTGACAACATGTGGTGTTGTGGTCATAAAAGGAAAGAGAGCGTGTCTGTGCTATCCAGTGCTAACGCGTCTTTATTGTTTCTTACGTTCTCTCTAGTTACAAGGGCGCATGCGTATACAAAACAACATAGCTATTAACTGCTATTACAAGAACAATAGCAACCCATCACAGTTGTCGTTATTAATTATTTTCATACGATCATATTTATCATCAATGAAAATAAAAAGCTTGTTATCAAGAATGTTAGTTGATAACATTTTAAATGAACACGTGGCAGTGGCATGCAGAGCACTAGATGTAGTTTCATTCAGGACCTAACAGTGTGTCTGATTTTGTACAGTTTTGAAACATAATACAAAATAAAGTCAAAAGTCAGCAGACTATAAAAATGGCATTGCATATACATTGAGAGATATGTGAACTCCAAAGACAGACAACAATGTTTGAATGCAAAAGTTTATTGCGGTTTGATAAGCAGAATGCAGAGAAAATGCCAGACTGTTGCCCTTCCTTTGCAAGCAAGGATTCAGAGTATTCATTAAAACAAAACAAAAAAGTATTGATTACTCTTCTAATGACATGATATGCTAAAGTAAACAAATTTGGCTTATTATACTTATTTCACTTGTATTCAATAACCCCTGCCTGACCAAGCACACAGACAGTTATCGAAAACAGGCTACCCAGTTATTCAAAATCAAAGTTAGAGAGAAAATCAGATCAGAAGCTGAGCAAGAACAGAATCATGACTCCTTGTAGAGAAAATCCCCAAATCCAAACTCCTGCCATGTTCATTCATGCATTGCACATTTATACCCTTTAAAAAGTGTTTCCTTCATTTGTCTTCATTTTATTTTTTACTTTTTTAAATTGAGTTTAAGTATGTGTTCTATTAAGACCACTGACCCCTTTTAAAATTAAGAATATCAATTAAAACTCCATCCATTATCACTGATCCGCATATCCTGGTGTTGTTGGGTACATGTTAAAACTAATTAATTTAATGATTTATTTTCCCACAAATCCTCTGAATGATTTGGAATAAATTATTAACGTATTCTTTGTCCTCTTCCCTCAGAAGTGTGCACCTGACTGTTGGTCTTAAAATATTCATCAAATATTATATTTATCCTAGGGTTCTGACACCTAGTCCTGGAAAGCCACAGTATCTTGGATTATCATTATCCTGGATCAATAATTTCCGTCATTAGTACAGTTTAATATGTTTTACAGGTCTCCTTCACTGACTTGAAAGCTCCCTGTGAAACAAGCAGGACTGTGGCTCTCCAGGAGTAGAGTTGCAGACTCTGGAGGGGAAGGGGCAGGAGTTTAAGGTTTGGTTTACACTGAGAGAGCTGTGTAGTTCCTAAGAGACACTGTAGCTGTATGTAATAGTGCCACCTTTATTCAAAGAACAGCCTATTGTGGAGGATGAGACTCTGGGATAAGAAATGCAGGTTCCCAGGAGGTCGTTAAACGTAAGGTCATTGTCATAAACCTTTAATTCCAGCTTCTGCCCAGATGACACATTATTAATGAAAAAGTTCTGATTCCATGCAGGGTTGCCGCTGTCTTGGATGATCTGTGTCCGACCGTAGTCCTTGTTGTTGTAATAGACCCTCACAAACCCGTCGGCTGGGGAATAAGAATCTGGACGCAGCCCTGAGCCTCTAAACACCGTCACTTTAATTATTATTTATTTCTTAGCAGACGCCCTTATCCAGGGCGACTTACAATCGTAAGCAAATACATTTCAAGTGTTACAATACAAGTAATACAATAAGAGCAAGAAATACAATAACTTTTGTTCAAGCAAAGTACAAGTGTGACAAACCACAATTCAATAATACAGCAGATAATAGTGATAGTTACATCAGGATATGATTAAATAGTGATAGTTACATCAGGATGTGATTAAATACAAAGTACTCAGGTTAAACACTTGGCAGATTACAGTATTCTGAAGTACAGGATTAAATGCAGTAAAATAGGGGGCAGATAAGAGCAAAATAAAGCACATTTAAATGAAGGGTGATAGTGTCCCAGGATACAAACAGAGGAGTTCTACAGGTGCTGTTTGAAGAGGTGAGTCTTAAGGAGGCGCCGGAATGTGGTCAGGCACTGGGCAGTCCTGACATCTGTAGGAAGGTCATTCCACCACTGCGGAGCAAGGGTGGAGAAGGAGCGGGCTCTGGAGGCAGGGGAGCGTAGCGGAGGTAGAGCTAGTCTTCTAGTGCAGGCGGAGCGGAGAGGAACAGAGATAGAGAGATCAGAGGAGGGGGAGGAGGAGGGAAAGAAAAGGAGGTCAGATTTAGAGAGGTTGAGTTTGAGGTGATGCGAGTGCATCCAGGAGGAAATAGCAGACAGACAGGTAGAGATACGGGAGGAGATGGTGGAGTCAGAGGTGGGGAAGGAGAGGAAAATCTGAGCATCATCAGCATAGAAATGGTATGAGAAACCATAGGATGCGATGAGGGGGCCCAGGGAGCGGGTGTAGAGAGAGAACAGGAGAGGACCCAAGACTGACCCTTGGGGGACTCCTGTTAAGAGAGGGTGAGGTGTGGAGGTTGCTCCACGCCAGGTTACCTGGTAAGTGCGGTTGGAGAGGTAGGAGGAGAACCAGGCCAGAGCAGTGCCAGAGATCCCCAGGTCAGCAAGAGATGATAGTAGAATAGAGTGATCAACAGTGTCAAAGGCAGCAGAGAGGTCGAGGAGAATTAGGACAGAGGAGAGAGAGAGGCAGCTCGGGCACACTTAAGTGAGTTGGTGACAGACAGGAGGGCGGTTTCAGTGCAGTGAGCAAAGCCAGATTGGAGAGGGTCAAGCAGAGAGTGGTTGGACAGGAAAGCAGAGAGCTGGCGGTGTACAGTCCGCTCGAGGGTTTTGGAGAGGAAGGGTAGGAGGGAGACAGGACGGTAGCTCTGGAGGGAGGTGGGGTTTTTTGAGGAGGGGAGTGATAGAGGCTTGTTTGAAGGCAGAGGGAAAGATACCAGAAAGTAGAGAGGTGTTGAGGAGGGAGGAGATGAAGGGGAGTAGAGCAGGAGCAGCAGCTTGAAAGAGGTGAGTGGGGAGGGGGTCCAAGGCACACGTGGTGGGTTTGTGACCCTGGAGCAGGGAGGAGAGGTCAGAGTCTGAGAGAGGCAAGAAGGTGGAGAAGGAGGGCGAGTAAGTAGGGGATGTAGTGGGTGTAGGGGTTGGAGCAGGAGGGGGTGCGGGGGAGGGAGAGGTGTTAAAGAGTTTGCGGATATCTGAGATTTTAGAAGAGAAGAAGGAGGCAAAGTCATCAGGGGAGATAGAGGAGGGAGGAGGAGGGGGGGGTTAGGAGGGAGGAGAAGGTAGAGAATAGTTTACGTGGGTTGTTAGTGGAGGCTTGGATTACAGATTGTAAATAAGCACATTTAGCAGAGGAGAGAGTAGAGGAGAAGGAGGAGAGGAGAGTGCGGTAAAGGTCTAGGGCAGCAGGGAGTTTGGTTCTCTTCCATTTCTTTTCAGCAGATCGCAGTGTGATTCTTGCCGAGCGCAGCGCAGAGGAGAGCCAGGGATGGGGAGGGGAGGGGCGAGCAGGTCCGGAGGTGAGGGGACAGAGGGAGTCGAGGGAGGAGGTGAGTGAGGAGAAGAGGGTGGAGGTAGCAGAGTCTACGGAGAGTTGTGAAAAGGAGTCGATAGGAGGGAGGTGAGAGAGAGCAGTGGAGGCAAGGACAGAGGGGGAGAGAGAGCGGAGGTTACGGCGAGAGGTGACAGTGGGGGTAGGAGGAGCAGGGAGAGGGGGGAGTGACAGAGAAAAAGAGATGAAATAGTGATCAGAGAGGTCCAGAGGGGTGACAGAGAGGGTGGAGGGGCAGCAGGCCCTGGAGAAGGTGAGGTCCAGTTGACGGCCAGCTTTGTGGGTAGGAGGGGACGGAGAGAGACAGAACTCGAAGGAGTGAAGGAGAGGGTGGAATCCAGCAGAGTGGCTGGGGTTGGAGAGATGGATGTTGAAGTCACCCAACAGGACAGTTGGGGTATACAGAGAGGGGAGGGAGGAGAGTAGATAGTCGAGTTCATCCAGAAAGTGAGTGAGAGGCCCAGGGGGGCGGTACAGAACAATGAGCAGGAGTTGACAGGGAGAGGTTCGTTGGACTGCATGAAATTCAAAGGTATTGACAGAGAGTGAGGTGAGATCGGAGGGGACAGAAAAGAGTAAGGAGGGAGAGAGGAGAAGACCAGTCCCACCTCCCCGTCCAGTGAGACGCGGGGTATGGGACAGGACGTAGAGAGAGGACAGGGCAGCAGGAGTAACAGTGTTATCAGGGGACAGCCAGGTTTCAGTGAGAGCAAGGAAATCGAGCGAGAGGTGGGAGGCAAAGGCAGATATGAAATCAGCTTTGTTAGTAGAAGAGTGACAGTTCCAGAGGGCACCAGAGAGTGTGCGGGAGGGGGGGAGGGGCAGAGAAATGAGGTTAGAGGGGTTGGAGGAGCAGCAGTGGAGGACGAGGACGGGAGGACAGAACAGGGTTGTGAGAGACAGTCATAGCAGGACAGGCAGGACAAAAGGCACAGTGGGAGCAGTAGGGTGGAGGGTACAGACCTGACTAGTAGATAGCTTCTTCTAGAGGCCCGTTAGGTTTGGATCTATTGGAACAGCGTCTCAGCGCAGGCCTCCCCTTGCTGGACTCCCACAGCTAGACTCCCGGCTCTTTTGTTGAGGCTCTTCGGTTTGCTGGCGCAGAAATAGGCTGCTTAATATATAAAAAACAACTGCGTGGCAAAAGAACCAACTAAACTGCGTGGAAACCAATCAGATAGCAAATCAACTTCTATTCAATTAAACCACTCACCTGGTACTAATCACACACCAACTCAGCTAATTCAAACACCACCTTACAAAGTTACCAAATGTAGTAGTTAATTAAAAATTACTTGAAGCAGGAACTTGCCTATCTGCCTCAGTCCCTGGTTCCTGTAGACTGACCACTATTATATGCCCACCCTTAAATGGGTTCCACCTCACTTTGCAAGGAGACTGGCACAACTGCTAACTGCTCTATTGACAATACTTTTACACACTTCAAAAGGGGATCACACCACTACAGGAGGCTGTGTGGAGACCAATCCAAATGCAAACAACTCTCTTCAAGTTAATAAACCACCCTCCCTGATACAATTACAAATTGCAAATCACCCTATTATTCAAATAACCACACTACCTGGTTTAAAATCACATACACACACACCTCCCTAAATTGAAACACCAACTAATAATGATACTTAAATAGTTAATTAAAAAATTAGTAGGACCAGGACCAATTACCTATCTTGCCTCAGACACTGGTTACCTGTAGACTCCCACAGCTAGACTCCCGGCTCTTTTGTTGAGGCTCTTCGGTTTGCTGGCGCTTCTTGCTGGCGCAGAAATAGGCTGCTTAATATATAAAAAACAACTGCGTGGCAAAAGAACCAACTAAACTGCGTGGAAACCAATCAGATAGCAAATCAACTTCTATTCAATTAAACCACTCACCTGGTACTAATCACACACCAACTCAGCTAATTCAAACACCACCTTACAAAGTTACCAAATGTAGTAGTTAATTAAAAATTACTTGAAGCAGGAACTTGCCTATCTGCCTCAGTCCCTGGTTCCTGTACACTGACCAGGCACAGTGGCACCCATTCAGCTGTGCCAGGAAGTGAAGGGCCAGGAAGATCAGAAGACATCTCCAGCGTCTATTTGATGCCATGACTTTGTACTGTGAGGATAGGAAACACAGGAGGGGCAAAAAAGAGAGAGATTTTAATGCCAAGGCACAGCAAATCATTTTTATACAATCATTCTTTTTGTAATTTTCCCCATAGAAATATACTGAAATCATAATGACTACTAAAACAGGTTAGTGTGGTGTTTATATTTATTGATTCAGCCACATGAAACAGAAGCCAAGAGATCAAGAAACTGACAGTCCAGTGTATTCAGAAGCTTGCCTAGTGTTGTTTTCAAGATGATACAAACATATAGGAGGTGATGCCAGAATAGGCACAGTGCAAAATCCAAAGACTTCGAAATCTTCTTCTTGGGTACCTGTGGAGCGATTGATTTGAAGCTTTGCAGATACCATCTGCAGCCTAACCTGTATTAAGTTTGAAAAAAAAAAATAGTTGCTGCAATACGATCAATTTTACGATCAAAATGGCCACTACGAAATGAACTAAAAATGCCAGCAAAACGTTAATGATTCTTTCTGAAAACCGTTCAGCCAAATGACTCCAACCTTTGTAGTCATCATCCGAGTGACAATAGAAATTAAATATTAGAAAAAATTGTGTTTTTCTGTAATCCAAGATTGCAGCCTAATGGTCACAACAAAATTTGTCAAATCAACTGATCAACTCAAAACTTGGAAGCTATCATCCCAGCAATAGTAGCTCTATTAAATAAGACTACAAAAAATAATATATTTTTTAATATTTTAGATATACTGGAGAAAATGTTGTTTTATAAAACCAATGGTGACTTGTTGTTTTGTCACATGTTGTGAATATTAAAAGATGTTTAGAAAAATGTGAGTTCAAAATTGCATTGCAGAACTTTGAACTGGAACTTGGTGTGTTGACAAACATTTGGTTGACCTGCCTATTACAATATTTGCAAGCAGAGCATATTGGAGACCTGTGATTATTTGAGACCTGGCAATTACATACATCTATAGCGATAGTTGAAAAAGTGTAAAATTGGTGTTTATCGAGTTTTGGAATGGAGCTCTTCATATGGAATAGCTTGGAACACCAGATTTGTACTTCAAAATATACAGGATTGTCTAGATGTCACCCGCACCGGAGCAGACAGATCAGTGGCAGTCCCAGAACATGCTCTAAGCCTCTCAAAGGGATGATGAGGGCCGGATCATCAAAATGTGAATTTTAATACTTACCACTTTATTTCCTTATTTGTATTAAGATCCTGTGCTGCTTTTATTTGCTTTTCCACAATCTGGAGCGTTATTTTAATAATTTTACAACTGTATAATGAACCCTGTGAGACCGCCCCTTTCTCAACCTTCTTGACTTCCTCCAAGAGATGACATCACTCGCTACCTTACTCTGTTCCGTTCACCGACAGTACGGTGGCCTGAAGGTCAAAACAGAACCAAATCAATAAAACACCATTGACGGTGTAATAATATTAACAATGTATTTATAATCTGATGCTTGACATCACGTTCTATAGTTGAAGCTCAAATGACAGTCTCACAGTAATGACACCACACAAGGATGTGTAATCCTTACAATGCTCAGAGTGTGTACATGGTACAGTACGTTTCAGATTTGTGCGTATTGTAACCTACCAAACATTATCAATAATAATAAACAATGTATTTGTAATCTGCATTTCTTTATTAATGTAGCCTATTGTAATGTGTTTGTCCTTGGTTACAGTTAGTTACAGTATTTTGTCTTTCATGTTATTTAATAACACTCAATACTGAATACACTTGACAACAACGCTCTATGACTTTGGAGTTCAAGTTAATTACTGGGTCTGTACAGTGAAAACGCTGTTTGACATGTAATCAGATATTGCAACTTCCGGGCATTATATGCACAAAACGTCTTCTATATTGTCTTCACTCACAATTCTCATACTGTAAAGCAGAAGGAAATACAGAAACAGTAGAAGTTATAGCTTAACCAGACTTTTTTTTATCTTGCTTTGAATTTCCTTGGTTGTTTCATCAAAATGACTGAATGATGGCTGGAAACACAGCAGTTAATGTTTGGCACAATACAGAGTTCACAAGCTAACAAGCTGCAAAACATACAGTACATATACATTGTGAAACATACTGTACCGTGTACAGACTCGGAGCAAGTCTAGGGACTAGACATCCTTGTGTTGTATCATTTTACTACGACACTGTCACAAGCTATTGAGCTTTAACAAATAAATAATACAGCATTGTTCTCAAACATCAGTATTCAGCTTTAACAATAACAATGACAAAATACTGTAACCAACTGTACATGGCCATGCTAATTACAATACATAATAAAGAAATGCAGATTACAAAAACACTGTTTATTATTATTATTATTATTATTATTATTATTATTATTATTATTATTATTATTATTATTATTATTCAATCTCAACACACGGTCGATGGTGTTTTATTGATTTGGTTCTGTTTTTACCTTCAGGCCACCGTACTGGCAAACTTTAGTAAGTGATGTCATCTTGGGATAAGAAGTAGGAAGTGGCGGTCTCACCGTTCATTATACAGTTTAAAAATGATTAAAATAGAGCTCCAGATTGCGCTAAAACAAAAAAACATAACAGGATCTTAATACTAATAAGGACATGAGGTAGGAAAGGTATTAATTACATGTTGCTGATGCTGTGCTCCCCATCCCTTTAAAGCACAATGTTCACAGCAGAGCTGCAGCCTCTGTTGAACATGCTTTTCATTTGAGAAGGATTTCAAAATATGTTTAAAATATACCCCCCCCCCCCCCCTGGCTTTGCAAACTGACAGGTAGCAAGACCCGCTGACAACAGTAATACATTTACAGTGTGAACTGGAACAGTGTTTGCCTTTAAACCATTGACAACACTCATTCAGGAACCTGCAAGATTGCAGCAGAAATCTTACCTTGTGTGGTTTCTCTCCTTTCAAACACAGGGGGCTGCAGTGAGATGAAATGCAGTTTGACCGCTGTTTTTCCTCTGCACTGAGAACCACTAACAGTTACCTGTCTGAATCTTCTGACTGGTCACCTTCTCTGTCTCTCACCCTGAGACTGTGCTGCTGAGATGTAACACTTCACAGGAATCCAGTCTCCCTGATAACTGCCAATTCTCAGCACCCTGTTTTCCCCTTTTAAACATTTGTCCATGTTAATCTCTTACTGCACTCTGTGGGAACAGCACCAGACCTGTGCTTATCTTTGACGATAAAAAACAAAGTTGTCCAAGTAAACAGTTCAATTCAATTCTGGCAATTTTTTTCTTTTTTTTTTTTTACCCGAATCCACTACATTATCAAATTCTAAAGTCCTACGCACGTGGAAGGAAACACATTGTACCGCAACCCATGAAGTGGAGACCACACAAAATAAGACAACCAGACCATTGTGCATAGAGTTAAAAATGTGCATGTTGTAGGGTGTGGGAAGACACAAGACAGACACCAAGTTCAAAGATGAAACGCCGGCACAGGCGCCAAGATTTATTAGGGTGAGCTCAGTTGGCAGGTGTTTCCGTTATAGTTCTGGACACTCTACCAACAATGGTATTGTGCCCCTTCTTCATACAACACACACAAATGTGTAATCCAAAGCAAAAATAAGTGAAAAGGCGAAAGAAAAAAGGAAAACAAAATACTTTAAGGAAAAACTACAAAATAAAGTGTGTGGTTTTTTACCGCAGCTCGTTGCTTTTAATCTGCCAATTGCACCTTCTGCACCTTGTCTTCATTCACATTATCAGTATCATGATCTCTCTGAACAAGCGCACTAAACAAGCACACAATCAAGACAGTATTCAACAAGCAATGTGAGTTTAGTAAAGTAAGAACTATATGCAAAATCATAAAAGGGAGTCTCCTACTCCCAGCACATCTCCTCTCAAGCACGCACCTGCCGATTCTTTCTGAGGAACATATGAAGAATCTGACCCTTCCTCACCAACTACGCCACCCAGCTCCTCGTCCAGGCCCTGGTACTCTCCCGCCTAGACTACTGCAACTCCCTCCTGGCTGGCCTCCCTGTGTCTGCCACCCGCCTGCTCCAGCTCATCCAGAACTCCGCTGCTCGCCTGGTGTTCTCTCTGCCCCGCTTCTCCCACGCTACTCCGCTCTCTCCACTGGCTCCCGATCACTGCTCACATCCAATTTAAGACTCTTGTACTCTCCTACCGATGCCGACCAGACCACACCTAGCTACCTCCAGAACCTCATCACTCCCTACTCCCCCTCCCAACATCTACGCTCCTCCTGCACTAGAAGACTGGCGTTACCTCCTCTCTGCTCCTCCGCTTTCCAGAGCCCACTACTTCTCCACCCTTGCCCATGAAGACACACCTCTTCAGACAGCACCTGTAAACCTCAAATCTTCCATTCTGGACTATATAAGAACATAAGAAGAACATAAGAAAGTTTACAAACGAGAGGAGGCCATTCAGCCCACCTTGCTTGTTTGGTTGTTAGTAGTTTATTGATCCCAGAATCTCATCAAGCAGCTTCTTGAAGGATCCCAGAGTGTCAGCTTTAATAACATTACTGGGGAGTTGGTTCAAGACCCTCACAATTCTCTGTGTATAAAAGTGCCCCCTATTTTCTGTTCTGAATGCCCCTTTATCTCATCTCCATTTGTGACCCCTGGTCCTTGTTTCTTTTTTCAGGTCAAAAAAGTCCCCTGGGTCGACATTGTCAATACCTTTTAGAATTTTGAATGCTTGAATCAGATCACCGCGTAGTCTTCTTTGTTCAAGACTGAATAGATTCAATTCTTTTAGCCTGTCTGCATACGACATGCCTTTTAAACCCGGGATAATTCTGGTTGCTCTTCTTAAGAACATACGAACATAAGAAAGTTTACAAACAAGAGGAGGCCATTCAGCCCATCTTGCTTGTTTGGTTGTTGGTAGCTTATTGATCCCAGAATCTCATCAAGCATCTTCTTGAAGGATCCCAGGCTGTCAGCTTCAACAACATTACTGGGGAGATCTTCTTTGCACTCTTTCTAGAGCAGCAATATCCTTTTTGTAACAAGGTGACCAGAACTGAACACAATATTCTAGGTGAGGTCTTACTAATGCATTGTAAAGTTTTAACATTACTTCCCTTGATTTAAATGCAATACTTCATAGATTTTCATATATTCCTTCTTCAATTTCAGTATCTCCCATATGATATTTATGATGGACATTTTTATTGCCTGCGTGCAGTACCTTCTAGATCATTTTGAATGACCTTTGCTGCTGCAACAGTGTTTGCCACTCCTCCTATTTTTGTGTTATCTGCAAATTTAACGAGTTTGCTTACTGTATCAGAATCTAAATCATGTAGATTAGGAATCGCAGAGGACCTAATACTGATCCCTGTGGTATTCCACTGGTTACCTCGCTCCATTTTGAGGTTTCTTCTCTAATCAGTACTTTTGTTTTCTACATGTTAACCACCCCCTAATCCATGTGCATGCATTTCCTTGAATCCCTACTGCATTCAGTTTAAGAATTAATCTTAAGCGGGACTTTGTCTAAAGCTTTCTGGAAATCTAAATAAACCATGTTGTATGTTTTTCAATTATCCATTGTCGATGTTGCATCCTCAAATACATCAAGCAGGTTAGTTAGACACGATCTCCCTTTCCTAAAACCATGCTGACTCCTTCCCAGGATACTGTTACTATATAGGTAATTTTCCACTTCCAAGTTTACATATAATAGAAGTCAGGCTTATTGGTCTGTAGTTTCCTGGTTTGTGGATCGGTATTACGTTTCTAATTCTCTAGTCTGTCGGTACAACCCCTGTGTCAAGAGACTGTTGCATGATCTTGGTTAGCGGTTTGTAAATAACTTCTTTCATTTCTTTGAGTGCTATTGGGAGGATCTCATCCGGCCCAGGGGATTTGTTTATCTTAAGAGCTCCTAGTCCCTTTAACACATCTGCCTCTGTTATGCTAATGTTATTTAAAACTGGATAGGAACAGGTCGACATGTGGGGCATGTTGTCTGTATCCTACTGTCTAAAAACTTGTGAAAAGTAATTATTTAACATATTTGATATTTTTTTTCTTCGTCTATGATTTTGCCATTTGTATCTCTTAGACATTTAACCTCCTCTTTGAATGTTCTCTTTTCTTTTATAATATTGGAAAAACATTTTGGAATTGGTTTTAGCCCCCTTAGAAATGTTCATTTCTATCTCTCTCTTGGCCTTTCTAACTTCCTTTTTGACTTGCGTTTGCAGTTCCAAGTACTCTTTCTGTGTACTTTGTTTTTGGTCCCTTTTAAACGCTCTGTAAAGTGCCTTTTTTAAGCTGAATATTTTTTTTTAATTGATCTATTAAACCATTTTGGTCATTTTGTTTTAGATTTAGATTTGTCTACTTTTGGGATGTAATTGTTTTGCGCCTCTAGCACTGCATTTTTAAAAAACAACCATTCTTTTTCTGTGGATGTTTTCTCTATTTTACTCCAATCTACTTCTGTTAGTCTCTGTTTCATACCTTCATAGTTTGCTTTTCTAAAATTGTAAACCTTAGCTTTAGTCATTACTTTTGGGGGTTTAAAAAACACTTCAAATGAGACCATCTTGTGGTCTGAGTTTGCCAATCGTTCTCTGACCTCTGTTTTAGTTATTCTGTCTTCATTATTTGAAAAGACTAAATCAAGGTATGCCTCCCCTCTAGTCGGTGCCTTGACAAATTGCGTTAGGAAGCAGTCATTTGTCATTTCCACCATTTCAATTTCATCCGTGGTTCTCCCCACCGGGTTTTCCCATTTTATATGGGGGAAGTTGAAATCCCCCATTAGTATGGCTTCTCCTTTGCTACACACATTCCTAATGTTATTGTATAACAGATTATTTTGCTCAGCATCTGAATTTGACGGTCTATAGCATGCTCCTATTATTATGCCCTTTGAATTTGTGTCCATTATTCCGACCCATATTGATTTGGCGTTGTTTTCTTTGTCCAGATTTAACACCTAAGACTGCCCGGCTTTTGTCAGTATCTTTTGTGCTGCTGGCTCCCCCACCCCCCGTGTCTCAAAACGGCGGCGAATTTGAATCAGCTACTCAGAGCTTCAGCTTGATATCAGAAAAAGACACGCTGCTGTTAAACTTTAAGCTGCAGTGTTTTCTAATTAAAGCAATTAAAGAAGTAATTTTTCCTTACTGCTTCTGACTGCTCTGTACTTTTCCACGACTACTTCTCTCACGCTGTCGCTTCCACACGCTGTTGTTGGATGCTCTTGAACTTATCTGTTCCCTACTAGCTATATTTTTACCCTTCTCCTTTAATTTGCCATAACTCTTAACAGTAGCTGTAATATTTTGCTACTTCAACTGTTTTTACTCCACTGCATATCGTACCCTGATATAACTATCGCCATACCGTTTTCCGCTCTTACTTGAACTGCCCTGAAATCAAATCACATACTGTGTTTTGTACTTGCTTTTATTAGCACTGAAGTTATTGTATATTGTATTTGCTCTTAATTGTATTGTGATTCCTGAAATGTGTATTTTTGTGACAACTGTAAGTAGCCCTGGGTAAGGACGTCTGCTAAGAAATAAATAATAATATAGTATTCTAGACAAATGTCACAGGTGATGAACCGCGGTGTTTGTAATTTTTGTTTTTTTATTGTGTGCACTGTGGATTGTTTTGTTGAATCTGCTGTACTGAAATTCTTTTTTTTTTTTCTGACCACTATCTGAGTTACCCCACTGCACTTTCACTAGCACTGTTGAGTAGGTCCTGCCTTAAGCATACTGCACAATTGGTGATTGGGTGAGCAAGGAGAAGGGGTTGTATAAAGGGGGTGGTTAGAGAACCAGGAAAAGGAAGCACCAGGGAGAGCCTTGGAGGTATTATTATTTGTTTATTTAGCAGATGCCTTTATCCTAGGCGACTTATAGAAACTAGGGTGTGTGAACTATGCATCAGCTGCAGAGTTAATTTTACAATTACGTAATGAGTCAGTGGTTGAGGTGGGATTTGGAGTTGGAGGTCGAACCAGCAGATATTCTCCCTCTGCTGGTGGGTACCTGGGCTGTGGACGTTCGGCCTTCCCCCTCTTGGGTTGTGGACCACCGACTCCCCCCTCTTGGGTTGTGGATCACCGACTCCCCCCTCTTGGGTTGTGGACGCACCGACTCTCCCCTCTTGGGCTGTGGATGCACCGACTCCCCCCTCTTGGGTTGTGGACGCACCGACTCCCCCCTCTTGGGCTGTGGATGCACCGACTCTCCCCTCTTGGGCTGTGGACGCACCGACTCCCCCCTCTTGGGTTGTGGACCACCGACTCCCCCCTCTTGGGTTGTGGACCACCGACTCCCCCCTCTTGGGCTGTGGACGCACCGACTCTCCCCTCTTGGGCTGTGGATGCACTGACTCCCCCCTCTTGGGCTGTGGACGTTCAGGCTCCTCCCACTCAGGCGCAGGACGTTCGGGCTCCTCCCACTCAAGCGCAGGATGTTTGGGCTCCTCCCACTCAGGCACAGGACGTTCTGGCTCCTCCCTCTTGGGTTCTGGATATGGCCGGGTCCAGTGTACTGCCCAGAACCACTCTGCAGCGTCCCCCATCAGACCCTGGTTCCACACCTCTTCATACTGGGGGTCCCTGTAAGGGCAGTCCTCCCAGACTTGCCCAAACTCGCCACAGGTGCCGCTCATGGGAGCCCCCTCCCTCCTCCACTGCTCCTGTTCGGCTGCCCAGTCCGTGGGCCCAAACCGAGTTGGCCCCCGGGACCACCATCTCTTGCTCTCCTGCTGCTGTTGTTGCAGCTGCTGCTGTCTGCAGCGCTTCCTCCTCATCCTCTTTCTTCTTCACTCCACATGAAATAATAAAAAACAGGAAAAAAGCCAAAGACTGCAGTACCTGCGCTGGCCTGACTCCAGGTGGTGCTGGTGCTCCCACGCTGGACACCACGTGTGACAGGGTGGCTAAGATATCAGGCCAGAAGCAGGAAGGACAAACTGACACCAGGTACCACAGTGCAAAAAGGATGCAGCATGCGCCGTTTATTTTTAAACAACAAAACTAAAATATTTAAACACAAAACACTGCTCACAGAGCAAAATAAAAGTTTAAACAAAATAATCACGAACACAAAAGAACGCTAAGGTCAGGCTGAGCAACTGCCTTCACTGATCCTTACGTTTAGTTTTAAATAAATTTCTCTCTCCTCTTGCTCCTCCTCTGAACACCCCACCCTGAGTGCAGAGAGCTGCAGGCTTTTATTTACTGTGGCCGAGGGGTTAACTATCAATTATCTCATTACCCCTCGGCCACAATCTGCACAAGGTTTTTAATTATTCCTGGCAGAGGACTAGCACTAATCTCGCCTCTGCCAGAACACGTTTTAAATAAAACAATAACAAAACATACTGTGCTTCGCTGTGATATTTACAAAACAATAAACCATAAATAAAACAATAACAAAACAATACACTGCACAGGGATGGAGGGGAAGACCCCATTCTAAAAATAAATAAACAAATACATGTACAGGGCTCCTCACCCTGTTACAGGCTCCTTGTTGTTTTGTGTGTTCCCTCTTTGTGCTACTGTCCGAGATACGGTACTGGGAACCTGAAAAGGCACAAGCTGGGGGGGTAGTGTTTTTTTGGTTGCATTCATTGGGCGAATTCCTATTTAACGTGTGCAACTGGGAGGAGGCCAGCAGCTGCTTACCGTGTGCATTGTCCTGAGGCACCACTGGGGGCAGTTGACGACGCCGATACTTACCGGTTCCAGAGTCCAGGAGGGAGTAGCGACGACGCGGGTTCCATTTGGGCTGGCGAGACAAAGAGGTGGAGACACGCAAGGGCGCAAGTTCAGCTAAAGGGAAGTAACCAGCTTTGCTGGATTTAGGAGGAATTGTGATTATTAATTGAGTGTTTTTACCCATGGGAGGGTAGCTCCAATTAGTATCTTTAGATTTTGTATTTTGTTTGTTTTACTGGGAGCTTCCTTGTGTGTATTTTTTAAAGTGAACCTAACCCTATGGAGAATTAATAAAGTTTGTTTTATTAATTTTAAACTTGTTACCGTTGTTGTGTGTGCGGAACCCCCGGGATCGAAAAGAACCTGTTTAGGGATAAATAAAAGATTTCTCGGCCACGAAGGTCCTTGCCCTTATGAAACCCAAGGTGGCGTAGTTGGCTACTTATATTCAAGTGAGCCCCCAAGTTTAATGGGGAAGGATGAACAAAACAAAACACAACACAGGACACGGCACTTAAGCCAAAATAAATAGAAAAACAAAACTGATTAACACTAAAACAAACAGTGGATGAACAGACAAACAAACACGGTGAGTCTAAACACTAACAATTATTATTTTAGTTTATTTTAGTATACTTTTCCTCCTTCTCCACACCCGTTCTCCACTCACTGAACACACCCAACAACCCCGAGTGAGTAAAACATGCATCTATATATACTGTTGTGCCGGGATTCAATTACTAATTAATTATTCACTTGAATCCCAGCACGTGAACTAATTATGTGCAACCTCATGCTCACATATTAAATACTTTAAATAGACGTGCAATCCCCGTGCCTAAATACATTTATACAATTTAAACACTCGTGCTCATTACCCACATTATATCCCGTGTACCAACTACAATACACCAACATTAACACACTACATGCAACATATAACACACAAATGCACACCGGGGCGGGGCACACTGCCACAGGGCATTAGAAGGGCAGGTTAGGCAGGAAATTCTTTTTCTGGATGGTGAAGTGTAAGCAATCTGTGAGATGATCTGGGGGTGCTGGATGAGTTGTATGGAGACAAGGCCCCATTGGTGAAGGTAAGAGTGGATTTCTTTAAGGCCTAACAGGGTAAGGATGAGGTAATGGGGGCTTTCATACTCCGGTTGCGAGAGCTGTTTTCCAGGTGGAGGCGACGGGAATCTGGCGGGTCGGGACAAGCAGATCCTGTGCTTCGGACCAATTCGTTTTTGGACTGACCCCGGGATCAAACAGGCAGGAGCTGCAACGCCAGAGCCCATGTTGTTGGGGGAATGTCCGGGGGTGGTGGTATAGGTGTGGGGGGGAGGGTGAAGATGCCCTGCCTACTGGACACGGGGTCACAGGTCACATTGTTTAGCAGGTCCTTTCAGAAGTGGTTGGGAGGAGGAGTGATGAAGGAGGCGGCGGACATCTCTTGGCTGAAGCTACGCGCCGCGAATGGCCTGCAAATTCCCTATGTCGGGTATGTAGTTTTGGATATGGTCATTGGGGGGTAGGGGTTCCTGATTGGGGAGTGATTATTATGGAGGACGACAGTATGAGCTCAGAATGGGGGATACTGGGAATGAATGTGATCACCCACTGCTGGGAGGAGATCTTTGGGGGGGTGGCCCCTAAATTACGGAGTTTTGAAGCCCGGGGAGAATGAGAGAAAGCGTTTGAGATCTGCCGGAGGGTCGAGAGAGAAAAGGCCCCCGATGGGAAGGTAGGGACGACCCGGTTAACCAAGTAGTGGCCTGTGCCAGTGTGAGATGGTGGTATGGATGCAGGTCATCGAACACCCCACCCATTCCGAATACTGTGCTATGGTGGAGGCCGAGGACGGCGAGACAGATTGGCAAGTGGCGCGTTCCCTGGTAAGGGTGAAAGGAGGGAGGATACCTCTACGCTTGTGTAACCTGAACCCCTACCCCATAGAAGTGCAGCAACGACGCCCATTGGTGGTCGTGTACAAGATAACCCTGGTAGATGTGCACAGTGGTCCTTGTAAAGAAGAAGGACGGGTCTTGGCGTTTCTGTGTCGATTTATCAGCAGTTAAATGCTCTGACGGATAAAGACGCTTACCCTCTGCCCAGGATTGAAGAATCATTTACCAGCCTTACTAAGGCAGAGTGGTACTCCACCCTGGATTTGGCCAGTGGCTACTGGCAGGTGGAGGTGGACCATCGAGACGAGGAGAAGACGGTGTTCACAACCCCCCTAGGCCTCTATGAGTTTGAGCGGATGTCGTTTGGACTGTACAATGCCCCGGCTACTTTTCAACGCTTAATGCAACGTTGCCTGGGTGGACAAAAAAATGATTCATTATTAATCTATCTAGATGATATAATCATTTACTCCCCTAGTTTCGATACTCACCTTCTCCACCTAGAACAGGTCTTTTGGAAGTTGGCACAACATGGACTGAAGTTGCAACTGAAGAAGTGTAAACTGTTCCAGTGGGAGGTCTGATACCTGGGGCACTGGGTGAGCCAGTCTGGAGTGGTGATGGACCCTGAGAAACTGGCGGTCGTCCAGGATTGGCCTCCGCCGGCCACAGTATGACAGGTACGTTCATTCTTGGGGTTCGTGGGTTATTACCAGTGGTTCATAATCAAGGTCTCTAAGATCGCTGCCCCCCTGCATGCTTTGCTGACAGGGACTGCCACATTAGGGAAGAAAACGGCGACTGTAAACTGGACCCTGCAGTGCCAGGTGGCTTTTGAGGAGCTGAAGATAGCTTTGGTGAGTGCCCCAATTTTAGCATATGCCGATTTTACCCTGCCTTTCCGGTTGTATACAGATGCCAGTTTGGATGGTTTGGGGGCCGTACTGTCCCAGGTTCAGGAGGGACGAGAGCGAGTGATCGCCTATGCCAGCCGGAGTCTTCACCCAGCAGAGAAAAATGACAGTAACTACAGCTCACTTAAACTGGAACTGTTGGCACTGAAATGGGCTGTGACGGAGAAATTTGTGGGGAGTGGAATTTACCATGTCTACTGACAATAACCCCCTTGTTCATTTAGATACAGCCCAACTGTGTGTGACGGAGCAACACTGGGTGGCACAACTTGCGAACTTTACTTTTGATCTGAAATATCTGCCGGGCACTATCAATCAGAATGCAGATGTCCTTTCTAGGTTGCCGGGGGAACGGGAGGTCCAGGCTGCCTTTGCCCAAGTAGAACCTGTGGAAGAAGAAGCTGTGGAATTCCCCTGGAAGAACTGGCAATGGCAAGACCCTGCCATTCAGACGGTACGGACCTGATGGATGCAGCGGACCCTCCTCGAAACCCTTGTCCGGGGTGATGTGCTGCCTTCAGCTCTGCATTTTTTTACATGAGTGGAGTAAGCTGCACATCGACATATTGGTGCGGAAGGAAGTGGAAGCAGCGACGGGGGAAATGCGGACCCAGATTGTGGTCCTCAAGGTGTAGGAGAAGTACCATGCGACCTGTGGGCGTGCAGCCAGTGCGAAGACCTTATCTATCTTAAGGCAGGGATTTTATTGGTATGGTATGGGAGAAGATGTCAAGAAGTGGACGGCGGTGTGTCCTCTGTGTATCTGCAACAAGCCACGGCCGGAGGTGAGAGCCTCCCTTGCCTCTATTGTGTGACGTCCTACCCCATGTAAATCATGGCTATCAATTACTTGGCTTTGGGCCGCCCTGGGGATACTCACCCTTACATCTTGGTCATGGTAGATCTTTTCTCAAGATTTGCTTGGGACATGCCTACAAGGGATCAGACTACGGCCCAGACTACGCTGAAGGCCTTGTGGAAAGCGGTAATCCAGCCATTTGGTTGTCTGGAACACATCCATTCTGATTGCGGGGCTGCTTTTGAGTCAGAATTGGTACAGGGCCTGAATAGGCTGTATGTGTTCCGGAAGAGTCGCACTACGCCCTACCATCGACAAGGGAATGGGGCATGTGAGAGGCTGAACCAGACCATTCTGTCCTTGTTGGCCTCTCTCAGTGAGGAGGAGCAGGAGTTCTGGGTAGATAGATTACCGGAGCTTGTCCATGCCTATAACACCATACATGAAAGCACTGGACAAACCCCATTTTATGTGATGCATGGATGACACGCTCGCCTCCCGGTGGATTTGGCGATGGGGTCAGTCCCAACGGGGAGTCAACAAACTTTGCCAGGGTGGGTGCAGTCCCACCATCGAATACTGGAACAAACTTACAGAGTGGTAAGAGAAAATGCACAGAGGCAACAGCGACGGGAGGGAGAGCGGTATCACTATGTAACACAATTTTTGTTCCGGGGTAGTAAGTGTTATTTCCTAATTGCTTATGCCTCAAAAGTATAGAAAATGGCTATTATTCCCCACAAACTTTGCTTTTGTGACCAGCAGTGATATTTTGAAATATTTCCAATGAGAAAACGGGCGAATTTGTGTCTTTTCGTTCACATAAAGTCAGAAAAAAACAACATATGAATCCAAATTAACATGTATTTATACTAAAGTAATACAAAAATGACTACAAAAGATTTAGAAGTGAGTAGTTTTTCGAGATTTACGATTATACTGTAAATCACTTTCACGAATCAGCCCCCAAATGTAATCTCCCATCATGTTCTCGTTATACTGTCCTTCATTGACAGCTCATCCAGGAGCCTCAAAGCCGTGCTGCTCCATAATGGTAACAAGTACCCGTCTCTTCCCCTGGCTCACTCGGTGCACCTCAAAGAGGATTACAACAGCATCAAGACCTTGCTGGACGCCTTGAAGTATGATGAGTATGGCTGGGACCCCCGGAAGGTGCTGATGCCACCACTGCACATCAAATTGGGCCTTATGAAACAATTTGTCAGAGCTCTAGATAAGGAGTCGGCAGCCTTCAAGTACCTTCAAGACTTCTTCCCTAAGCTGTCTGAGGCAAAGGTCAAAGCCGGTGTCTTCGTCGGACCACAGATAAAGAAGATCCTGGAGTGCAATGAATTCCCCAAGAAGCTCACTAGTAAGGAGAAAGCGGCTTGGAACAGCTTTGTCGTAGTGGTTCGGGGCTTCCTGGGCAATCACAAGGCCGAAAACTATGTGGAACTGGTTGAGACTCTGGTGAAGAACTACGGCACAATGGGCTGTAGGATGTCCCTCAAAGTCCATATCCTTGATGCTCATCTTGATAAATTCAAGGAGAACATGGGAGCGTACTCGGAGGAGCAAGGCGAGCGCTTCCACCAGGATATACTGGACTTTGAACGCCGCTACCAAGGACAGTATAACGAGAACATGATGGGAGACTACATTTGGGGGCTGATTCGTGAAAGTGATTTACAGTATAATCGTAAAATCTCGAAAAACTACTCACTTCTAAATCTTTTGTAGTCATTTTGTATTACTTTAGTATAAATACATGTTAATTTGGAATCATATGTTGTTTTTTTCTGACTTTATGTGAACGAAAAGACACAAATTCGCCTATTTTCTCATTGGAAATAGGTAAATTTCAAAATATCACTGTCCTGGTCACAAAAGTAAAGTTTGTGGGGAATAATAGCCATTTTCTATACTTTTGAGGCATAAGCAATTAGGAAATAACCCAGGAACCAAAAAAAAAAAAAAAAATTTGTTATTAAGACTGTAAATATTGCCGTATATATTCCTTTGTGCTTTTGCTTTGTTTACGGATCCGTTGAATGGATCAGCTGTTTTGGGGGGATTTCTGTAAGACAAAAAGATTCCTCACCTTCCCTAGACCTTTATTTACCATTGCAATGCAGACGTACGCGCTACTGAGCGGGACAATTCTAGTTTTGCTGTTGTTATTGCTCGTTAATTTAATTGTGTCATTTTGGGGAGATTATTGTTTGGGTGGGAAAATGTTTCTGTAAAAACCTCTGGATTTTTTACTTTGTATTCTCCTTATTTGGCTTTCCATATCAAACATAAAAAATCTCCAAAAACAAGCTAATGTTTAAACTACAACTGGTATGGGTCATGTTTGCTTTTTACACAAGCTGTTTATTTTCACTGTGGAAGGCTGCAATGATATGAAATAATTCCCACAGACAATTCAGGTCACATATTATCAGAATTACAGTTCTTATTATTTTTGCAGACGCCTTTATCCAAGGTGACTTACGGTGTTCATCAAGCAGTATAATACAATCTACTCTAAAAAACAAAATGACAACGGAACAACGTCAACATCACTATAACAAATCCAGCCATAAAGAAACAGTGCACATTAAAAACTATAGAGTAAATAATAATAATAATAATAATAATAATAATAATTATTATTATTATTATTATTATTATTATTATTATTATTATTATTATTATTATTCCAGTAATTATTCTCAGGCCCAATACTGTACCAATGTTGACAAACTGTTTTGCCAGAATTGGTGCAATGCGGTCAGGCCAGTATGACTGTATTGGTCCAATTATGTGCGTTAATTGGACTGGTATCATTTGCACATGGGCACTTAATTGGCCTAGTGCTGGCAATCTGAATTGACTAGGAACTGGTGCAGTACTGACCCTTTAAGAAACACTGTTACTGAGTTTAAAATGAAGGTATTCTGAATAGGTCCAATACAGTTCCCTTACTGGCTCTATGGTATGGCAACATTGGACCCTATTGGGGCAGAATTGGTGCAACACTGGCAGAATAATACAATTTTATGGTATACTAGGCAACTCAGAATAAATACAAAGACAACTAAGAAATAAATAATAATAATATAGTATTCTAGAGGAGTACACATTCGCAAGCAACAATTTCAAAAAAGTATTTTTGAGCAGCCCCTGACCATCAAAATTAAAGTCCAGCACAGAGTTTTAACAAAAAAAAAATTAAAAAGTCCTTGAACAGAAAATCAAGCTTCCCGTCTTACATTTAAGTATTTAAAGAAAGCACAAAGAAATTCCAAAAAATAAAAAAAAAAACAAGGAAAAAAAATACTACCCGACTGCCTCCATAGACCGGATACAGCTCCGTCTGCCTCCGAGTTTGGTTCACCAAGACCAGTCCAATCCTTTTCCACAAAAGCGACACTTCCAGGCATCAATCCCGCTGGCTACCAGAGTAAGCTTCTTCTGTCCAGGCTTACACTGTGTCTTTACTTTTTAATGAAAAACAAACAAACAAAAAAAAACCTTGCGGCTCCATACTTTCTTTGTTACGCACGAACAGTGCAAGCTGTAAACTAAATACTTCCAGACACACATATTTCTGTGTACTATCTAAATTAGTATAATATTGTGAAAATGAAGCCAGTGCCTCGTGTTTGTGTTGGTATACATGTTTATGCTGGTATACGTTTAGCAACTTTAATTAAATAAAAAAAGAACTGGGTTGAGGGCGAGTTTGTTTCCCTGTGGTTCTGATCTGTTAGCAGTGCGCATGCATGAAAAAAACATTACTTGAACGAACAACTACACAGACATACCACTTGTTTTTAAAATGACTGTTTTTATTAAAATACACATTTTTAAACCTCCCCACCCACAAAAGGCACTAAAGAATACTTAGATGCAGTATCTTGCCAAATTTGAGTGGTAACTGTCCAGTAGTTTTATAAGAACATAAGAACATAAAAAAGTTTACAAAAGAGAGGAGGCCATTAGGCCCATCTTGCCCTTTTTGACTTGCGTTTGCAGTTCCAAGTACTCTTATACCTACAAGTGAATAATAATAATAAAAAAAAAACGTTCTCCCGGCACCAAAGTTAAACCACCTGTTTTTTCAGAAGTGCTGTAGCTCGAAAAATACTTGACAGAATTACACAAAATTTGTAAAAAAAAAAAAAAAAAAAAAAATCAGCCTACCAATCAGACCTGAAATCCAAAACGACAGGCAAATTGATTGAACTTAACCCCACTTTTGAAGCTGCACAAAATAGAGGCTTATAATGGAAAGAACATTGCAACCTTGAACTATCGCCTTGCCGTAATTAGTACAAGATTCATGGGGTTTCCATAGGGGTCAATTTATACGTGAAATGGCGATGCGCGTGCACGATTGGGAGAATTACTCGGGTAAATCAGGTTTGTGGCCGAAAAAAACGGCCATAGAGAGGGATAGGGTAAATCTCATTTACTCGTGTAAATAACGAAACATACGGGAAAACCACACCAAGTTTTTCATGGAAACCCACATTTCACGTGTAAACATTAATGAGCGTGAATCCTTAACTATAAATATTGGGATCAGGTCAGTTGTTAATGTGCTCGGATATATTGTGAGAAGTGTTAAATCAAGGGAAGTAATGTTAAAACTTTACAATGCATTAGTAAGACCTCACCTAGAATATTGTGTTCAGTTCTGGTCACCTTGTTACAAAAAGGATATTGCTGCTCTAGAAAGAGTGCAAAGAAGAGCAACCAGAATTATCCCGGGTTTAAAAGGCATGTCGTATGCAGACAGGCTAAAAGAATTGAATCTATTCAGTCTTGAACAAAGAAGACTACACGGTGATCTGATTCATGCATTCAAAATCCTAAAAGGTATAGACAATGTCGACCCAGGGGACTTTTTTGACCTGAAAAAAGAAACAAGGACCAGGGGTCATGAATGGAGATTAGATAAAGGGGCATTCAGAACAGAAAATAGGAAGCACTTTTTTACACAGAGAATTGTGAGGGTCTGGAACCTACTCCCCAGTAATGTTTTTGAAGCTGACACCCTGCGATCCTTCAAGAAGCTGCTTGATGAGATTCTGGGATCAATAAGCTACTAACATCCAAGCAAGCAAGATGGGCTGAATGGCTTCCTCTCGTTTGTAAACTTTCTTATGTTCTCATGTTCTTATGATTGTTAAGACATTGCCGTATATTCCTTGTGTTTTTGCTTTGTTTACGGATCCATTGAACGGATCAGCTGTTTCGGGGGGATTTCTGTAAGCCAAACAGATTCCTCACCTTCCGTAGACATTTATTTACCATTGCCATGCAGACGTACGCGCTACTGAGCAGGACAATTCTAGTTTTGCTGTTGTTATTGCTCGTTAATTTAATTGTGTCATTTGGCAACATTATTTTTTGGGTGGGAAAATGTTTCTGTAAAAACCTCTGGATTTTGTACTTTGTAGTCTCCTTATTTGGCTTTCCATATCAAACATAAAAAATCTCCATAAACAAGCTAATGTTTAAACTACAACTGGTATGGGTCATGTTTGCTTTTTACACAAGCTGTTTATTTTCACTGTGGAAGGCTGCAATGATATGAAATAATTCCCACAGACAATTCAGGTCACATATTATCAGAATTACAGTTCTTATTATTTTTGCAGACGCCTTTATCCAAGGTGACTTACAGTGTTCATCAAGCAGTATAATACAATCTACTCTAAAAAACAAAATGATAACGGAACAACGTCAACATCACTATAACAAATCCAGCCATAAAAAAAAACAGTGCACATTAAAAACTATAGAGTAAATAATAATAATAATAATAATAATAATAATAATAATAATAATAATAATAATAATAATTATTGTCATTATTATTATTATTCCAGTAATTATTCTCAGGCCCAATACCGTACCAATGTGACAAACTGTTTTGCCAGAATTGGTGCAATGCGGTCAGGCCAGTATGACTGTATTGGTCCAGTTATGTGCAGTAATTGGACCAGTATCATTTGCACATGGGCTCTTAATTGGCCTAGTGCTGGCAATCTGAATTGACTAGGAACTGGTGCAGTACTGGCCCTTTAAGAAACACTGTTACTGAGTTTAAAATAAAGGTAATCTGAATAGGTCCAATACAGTTCCCTTACTGGCTCTATGGTATGGCAACATTGGACCCTATTTGGGCAGAATTGGTGCAACCCTGGCAGACTAATACAATTTTATGGTATACTAGGCAACTCAAAAAACAAATACAATGACTTCTCAAAATAACAGTTATTTTTATTAGCTAGATTAAATGTTACACTGACAAAATGTATCTTGTACTTAGAACTATTGTGAACAGGACTGTATGGCAGAGAAAGATAGAGAAGGAAAGGGAGGGGGGGAGGTGCAGAGAGAAGACACTACACTGGTTAGGCAGTTAGGCACTGGGGAGACACAGAAACATTTTCCCACTCAAACAATAATGTCCCCAAATGACACAATTAAATAAACAAGCAATAATAACAGCAAAACAACAAGAACAGCTAGGCCACTGCCACAGGGGATGATGGGAAGGGTAATTGTCCAGCACAGTCTATGGGAAACAGTAACAGAGAAAACAGGAGGATAAACAGTCTGAGGCAGGGAGCTGCATGCACGGGGCTATTACTAATGAAGACAAGACGAAAAGCAACTTTAAATATTGATAACTCCAAAAGGCGTAACTAAATCATAAAAGGTCTACATAACATAATTATTACATCAATTGAGTGTTCAATTTAGTAAAATCCACACATACAGGGGTCCTTAATTATATTATTGATTAAGGCTGTTTTCACACTAGGTACACTTGTACACGGTACACTTACCAAGTGTCCTCAGCACTTTTCAGGGGAAACGGTTTCTCTTTCACACAGTGTGCTGAGTACACTTGGAAATGTACCGAGTACATTTTCATCTTTTCAAGTGTACCAAGAACATTTCCCTTTTACTCTACACATCTGCAACTGTACCGAGAACACAAGAAAATCACATGATCTCCTTGAAGTGAATGTTGGGAGGTTCTACAACCATGGAGAAAATTATGGAGAAAGTCCTGTTTTTGTGTGCTGCAATACTGTGGTGTTTTATACAGAGGCAAAGGCTAGTAAGTCAACAGCATGTGAAGAAATGCTGAAAATTTCTACAGTTACAGAAGAGGCAACGGAATGCATTTCTTCATCTCCATGAAGTGATATCTTCAACGACAATTTCAAGGTCTGTTACAATGATGGTAATACTATTGTTCCTCAGATTCTTCTGTTTTTGTTCCAACTGAGTTGTAAGTTACTTAATTGAATACTCACCTGTACATGGCAACCTGTAGAACCGTAAAGGCAGTCAGTTTGACGGTTTTACACTTTTACTCTTGAAAGATGCGCGGTTGTCCGGTCTTGACTTATCCTAAATATATGTAGGCTACAAAATACTCTTACGACAAATGAATATAACAAAGTATGGAGTTGGCATTCAGACCAGATGGCATGGGGTATTTCTCTGCCAACCTGGTCTAAAATATGAACTCCATACTTAATCTCGCAAGTGGGCGTGTGACAGGAATGTCGAGTGGTGACGTCAGGCCAGCAGTGCAGGAAACAAAAACACAGACAGTACTGCAGACAAAAAGACGCTGCATGCCGTTTATCCAAATACAACAATAAAATAAAATATTTAAACACAACATACAGTGCTCACAGAGCAAAATAAAAGTTTAAACAAAATAATCCCGAACACAAAATAAAACAATACAGGTCAGGCTTGGCAATTGCTGTGACTGTTCCTGTATATCTATTCCTCTCTCTCTCTCTCGCTTCGGTCGCTCTCGTTCCTCTCTGAACACCCACCCAGAACCGACAGCGCTGCAGGTTTATATGCAGGTGACCATCTCCCGATTTAGCAACAAATTCAATCACTTAATTATTCGGGAGATGGCCACCTTCTGCAAGAGGTTTTAAATTACTCCTGGCAGAGGACAAGGGCTAATCTCTCCTCTGCCAGAACAAGTTTAAATGAAAATTAGCAAAACATATGGCTTAGCTGTCGTATTTAAATACACAAATCATAAAACAAACAAATACAAAACAATAACCTGCACAGGGGCGGAGGGGGAGACCCAGTTCTAAAAATAAATAAACAAAATACATGTACAGGGCTCCTCGCCCTGTTACAGGGTGGTACAGTTCATGTTTTTTTTTTTATATATAATAGATTTCAGCCATCAACGCATTTGTTATTTATATTCACTATGTTTACATGCAGCAGTATTTGAAATACCTGAGTATTCCGGTATTCTGAAAACGTGTTTACATGAGTGTAGGAATGGCTGTTCCAAATGTCTTCTGCGTTTACATGATGTTTCTTTTCACATCACAAAACGTAATATCCACATGTGCACACGGCAATAAAAATGTCGCCTACAAAAGCAATCTGTTGTGAAGAATTAAAAATGTTTAACTTCAGAGCTGTGTAATTCCGTACATACGACACATCAGCAGCAACTAGAAATGCTTGCGAGCTGCTTCATAATAAGAAATAAACTTTTGTATGCGAGAGTGTGAAAGGGTAGCGTTGCGGGCCCAGATGTTATCGGCAGGCAAAGAGACTCAGAGGCAAGGAAACTGCAGCTGAAGCACGGCTGCGCAGTTTAATAAATAAACAGAAAATAAAAATACTAAACAAAACACTACTGCTCACAGAGCAAAAATAAAACAGTTCAACAAAATCAAACTTTCACAATAACCAGCTCAAGGGCCAAAACAAAAGTTTAAACAAAAACAAAACTGTTCAGGCTGGGCAGAGCCTTCCCTGAACTTGAACTTACTGGCTTACTGGCTTACTGGCTTACTGGCACACTGACACACTGGCACACTGGCACACTGGCACCACCAAACAAAGGATTTTCTCTTTTTATACCATGTGGCTGGAGCCTAATTATCAATTATTCAATTAGCTCTAGCCACATTCTCACATGTATTTTGGCAGGGATAGGAAATTAACCCCATCCCTGCCAACCACCACCAAATCACCACACAACAATATTATTATTTACAGAGAGGTAATACTGTACAAATGAATAAGCTGCTGTAAATATCACATAGTCAGCAATCAGTTTGAGGTCATAATGTACTGTGAATAAATGTGTGTACAGTTTCTGCAGAGGCTTTCAATCTTAGGCACACAATCCATCATAAAAGTAGGCTACTGTCAGACGACGAAGCGACATGTAGTCTAGTACTAATATAAGAGGAAGGCTTTGAATCCCGCTGGACTGCCCGCAGTAAAAAAAAAAAAAAAAACTAGTATTCTGAATAAGGTGTTTACAAGGGCTGGTATTCCGAATATGAGGCTGGTATTCGGTTTACATATTCAGAAAACTGCTATTCGAAATACGGCCAGATATCAGAATACATATTTAGAATACCCTGCTTACATGGAGTGGAATTGCTATTCAGAATACGCGGTACTCCGAATATTGCCTGTAGTGAATGAAATGCAGTTCATGTGTGTAAGGAAATTTGATAGTCCATATTAATATTTGGAATGTATGGTGTTTTCAATGGAGAGATATTGAGCACAGAGTTTAGGTGGGGTATTTTGGAATGCAGGGTCTGTCTCAATAAATTGCAGTTTGACTAGAGAGAGAGAGCAAATATGACCATGCATGGGCATTTGTGGAAAGGGTCTCTCTTCTGATCTGTTTTGGTTGCATGGGGGATGGGAGAATCTCAGATATAAGAGATGCAGGGGAATGTTTGTGAGGCTTGGGGACTGGCCACGTACACAGGTTTAGGTGGGGAGGGTCAAATGATGCCATTATATGGGAGTGTTCTATGTTATTAAAAAGTGATTGCAGCCATTGTCTGTGGCACAGATTCCATCCGCTGTGACCCAGAGCATTTGTCTCTGCTTTCTTCAAATAGCTCTATTCTTGTATTACACCAATAAACATATTTTTGACTTTCACTAATATTGTTTTCCAGTTGTTTATCAATTTTTCCTTACATGTGTGTTAACGTGGACCGCGCAGACACCAATTGCAAGAAATGCATAGGTAATAATAATGTAACAAGTATTAATTAATATAAAAAGTTCAACATGTAGCCCGACTACACAAGAGTGGGGGGGACCCACTCAATAAATACAATTACCCAATTACTGGGCAATTACCCAGCCGCAGAGGTTACCTTTTATTTGGCACTGGAATTGGGTTTAGGATCACACAAGCTAGGGAGAAACAGGACGACTGAAATCCATCCATTTTCTGTACCCGCTTAATCCTAGAGGGTTGCGGTGAGAGGCCAATCCACCCAGCCAGCATGTCTTTGGACTGTGGGAGGAAACTGGAGTAGCCGGTGAAAACCCACACAAACACGGGGAGAACATGCAAACTCCACACAGACAGACCCCTGAGCCCGGAATCGAACCCTGGACCCTGGCGCTGTGAAGCAGCAGAGCTAAGCACCACGTCACCGTGCCACCACATGACACATGAAATGCTAAATTTAAATGGTTTTAATTTTCAGGCATTAAAAATACACAAAGCACTATCATATTAAAGAATGCAAAAAAGTAAAAACAATATTAAAAACCCAACACAGATATACAAAGCACTATCAGTAAAACTGTAGCATAAAATAGACAGGAGCTTTGGATATTAACATAAAACAACTAATAAAATACTGAAGAAAACACGGGGTACACAGATCTAAAATAATTAAAAAGGGCCCGGGAGACAAATTCAAAACATCTTGCTCGCTTGGTTGTTAGTAGCTTATTGATGCCAGAATCTCATCAAGCAGCTTCTTGAAGGATCCCAGGGTGTCAGCTTCAACAACATTACTGGGGAGCTGGATTAAGACACTCACAATTCTCTGTGTAAAAAAGTCCCTCCTATTTTCTGTTCTGAATGCCCCTTTATCTAATCTCCATTTGTGCCCCCCTGGTCCTTGTTTCTTTTTTCAGGTCGAAAAAGTCCCCTGGGTCGACACTGTCAATACCTTTTAGAATTTTGAATGTTTGAATCAGATCACTGCGTAGTTTTCTTTGTTCAAGACTGAATAGATTAAATTATTTTCGCCTGTCTGCATACAACGTGGCTTTTAAACCCGGGATAATTCTGGTCACTCTTCTTTGCACTCTTTCTAGAGCAGCAATATCCTTTTTGTAACGAGTTGACCAGAACTGAACACAATATTCTAGGTGAGGTCTTACTAATGCATTGTAAAGTTTTAACATTACTTCCCTTGATTTAAATTCAACACTTCTCACAATATATCCGAGCATCTTGTTGGCCTTTTTTATAGCTTCCCCACATTGTCTAGAGGATGACATTTCTGAGTCAACATAAACTCCTAAGTCTTTTTCATAGATTCCTTCTTCAATTTCAATATCTCCCATATGATATTTATAATGCACATTTTTATTGCCTGTGTGCAGTACCTTACACTTTTCTCTATTAAATGTCATTTGCCATGTGCCTGCCCAGTTCTGAATGCTGTCTAGATCATTTTGAATGACCTTTGCTGCTGCAACAGTGTTTGCCACTCCTCCTATTTTTGTGTCGTTTGCAAATTTAACAAGTTTGCTCACTATACCAGAATCTAAATCATTAATGTAGATTAGGAATAGCAGAGGACCTAATACTGATCCCTGTGGTACACCACTGGTTACCTCGCTCCATTTTGAGGTTTCTCCTCTAATCAGTACTTTCTGTTTTCTACGTGTTAACCACTCCTTAATCCATGTGCATGGTGCATGCATTTCCTTGAATCCCTACTGCGTTCAGTTTGAGAATTAATCCTTTATGCAGGACTTTGTCAAAAGCTTTCTGGAAATCTAAATAAACCATGTTGTATGCTTTGCAATTATCCATTGTCGACGTTGCATCCTCAAAAAAATCAAGCAGGTTAGTTAGACACGATCTCCCTTTCCTAAAAACATGCTGACTGTCTCCCAGAATTCTGTTACCATATAGGTAATTTTCCATTTTGAATCTTATTATAGTTTACATAAGTTTACATATAATAGAATTCAGGCTTATTGGTCTGTAGTTACCTGGTTCGGTTTTGTCTCCTTTTTTGTGGATCAGTATTACGTTTGCAATTTTCCAGTCTGTCGGTACAACCCCTGTGTCAAGAGACTGTTGCATGTTCTTGGTTAGCAGTTTGTAAATAACTTATTTCACTATTAATATTGAGAGGATCTCATATGGCCCAGGGGATTTGTTTATTTTAAAAGCTCCTAGTCCCTTTAACACTTCTGCCTCTGTTATGCTAAGGTTATTTTAAACTGGATAGGAACAGGTCGACATGTGGGGCATGTTCTCCATATCCTCCCATATCATTTAATGTATTTGCTATTTTCTTTTCTTCGTCTATGACTTTGCCATTTGTGTCTCTTAGACATTTAACCTCCTTTTTGAATGTTCTCTTGCTGTTATAATATTGGAAAAACATTTTGGAATTGGTTTTAGCCCCCTTAGCAATATTGATTTCTATCTCTCTCTTGGCCTTTCTAAGTTCCAAGTACTCTTTTTGTGTACTTTGTTTTTGGTCCCTTTTAAATGCTCTGTAAAGTGCCTTTTTCTGCTGAATATTTTTTTTATTGATTTTTTAAACCATTTTGGCCATTTTGTTTTAGACTTAGATTTGTCTACTTTTGGGATGTAATTGTTTTGCACCTCTAGTACTACATTTTTAAAAACAGCCATCCTTTTTCTGTGGATGTTTTCTCTATTTTACTCCAATCTACTTTTGTTAGTCTCAGTTTCATACCTTCATAGTTTGCTTTTCTAAAATTGTAAACCTTAGCTTTAGTCATTAGCTTAGCTTCATGGGTTGTGGTAAAATGTATTTCCATCCGCGTCTGTAGGACTTTAGAAATTGATAATGTAGTGGATTCGGGTAAAAAAAAAAAAATAGCCAGAATTGAATTGAACTGTTTACTTGGACAACTTTGTTCTTTATCATCAAAGATAAACACAGGTCTGGTGCTGTTCCCACAGAGTGCAGTAAGAGATTAACATGGACAAATGTATAAAAGGGGCAAACAGGGTGCTGAGAATTGGCAGTTGTCAGGGAGACTGGATTCCTGTGAAGTGTTACAGCTCAGCAGCACAGTCTCCGGGTGAGAGACAGAGAAGGTGACCAGTCAGAAGATTCAGACAGGTACCTGTTAGTGGATCTCAGTGCAGAGGAAAAACAGCGGTCAAACTGCATTTCATCTCACTGCAGCCCCCTGTGTTTGAAAGGAGAGAAACCACACAAGGTAAGATTTCTGCTGCAATCTTGCAGTAAGCATGCAGGTTCCTGAATGAGTGTTGTCAATGGTTTAAAGGCAAACACTGTTCCAGTTCACACTGTAAATGTATTACTGTCGTCAGTGGGTCTTGCTACCTGTCAGTTTGCAAAGCCAGGGGGCGGGGGATATTTGAAACACATTTTGAAATCCTTCTCAAATGAAAAGCATGTTCATCAGAGGCTGCAGCTCTGCTGTGAACATTGTGCTTTAAAGGGATGGGGAGGACCGCATCAGCAACATGTAATTAATACCTTTCCTACCTCATGTCCTTATTAGTATTAAGATCCTGTTATGTTTTTTTGTTTTAGCGCAATCTGGAGCTCTATTTTAATCATTTTTAAACTGTATAATGAACGGTGAGACCGCCACTTCCTACTTCTTATCCCAAGATGACATCACTTACTAAAGTTTGCCAGTACGGTGGCCTGAAGGTAAAAACAGAACCAAATCAATAAAACACCATCGACCGTGTGTTGAGATTGAATAATAATAATAATAATAATAATAATAATAATAATAATAATAATAATAATAATAATAATAATAATAATAAACAGTGTTTTTGTAATCTGCATTTCTTTATTATGTATTGTAATTAGCATGGTCATGTACAGTTAGTTACAGTATTTTGTCTTTGTTAAAGCTGAATACTGACGCTTGGGAACAATGCTGTATTATTTCCTTGACTGCTTTACAGTATGAGAATTGTGAGTGAAGACAATATAGAAGACGTTTTGTGCATATAATGCACGGAAGTTGCAATATCTGATTACATATCAAATAGCGTTTTCACTGTACAGTCCCAGTAATTAACTTGAACTCCAAAGTCATAGAGCGTTGTTGTCAAGCGTATTCAGTATTGAGTGTCATTAAATAACATGAAAGACAAAATACTGTAACTAACTGTAACCAAGGACAAACACATTGCAATAGGCTACATTAATAAATAAATGCAGATTACAAATACATTGTTTATTATTATTGATAATGTTTGGTAGGTTACAATACGCACAAATCTGAAACGTACTGTACCATGTACACACTCTGAGCATTGTAAGGATTACACATCCTTGTGTGGTGTCATTACTGTGAGACTGTCATTTGAGCTTCAACTATAGAACGTGATGTCAAGCATCAGATTATAAATACATTGTTAATATTATTACACCGTCAATGGTGTTTTATTGATTTGGTTCTGTTTTGACCTTCAGGCCACCGTACTGTCGGTGAACGGAACAGAGTAAGGTAGCGAGTGATGTCCTCTCTTGGAGGAAGTCAAGAAGGTTGAGAAAGGGGCGGTCTCACAGGGTTCATTATACAGTTGTAAAATGATTAAAATAATGCTCCAGATTGTGGAAAAGCAAATAAAAACAGCACAGGATCTTAATACTAATAAGGAAATAAAGTTGTAATTATTAAAATTTACATTTTGATGATCCGGTCCTCATCATTACTTTGAGAGGCTTAGAGCATGTCTTGGGACTGACATTGATCTGTCTGCTTTTGTGCGGGTGACATCTAGACATACCTGTATATTTTGAAGTACAAATCTGGTGTTCCAAGCTATTCCTTCCATATGAAGAGCTCCATTCCAAAACTCGATAAACACCAATTTTACACTCTTTCAACTATCGCTATAGATGTACTCCCTAAGGATAGCCCTTTCAGGTAACATTAATATTTTAGATCAAAATGCGTTACATGCCATGTAATCCTCATATGAAAAACAGCTTTCTTTCCAAAACCCAATATCAGACATTTCCATTTTTCACCATAACCCGACATATTCAATTGGCTATCACTGATCTACCGTAAAACTTCAGATAATTGCCAGGTCTCAATCACAGGTCTCCAATATGCTCTGCTTGCACATATTGTAATAGGCAGGTCAACCAAACCTTCTAAAGTTTGTCAACACACCAAGTTCCAGTTCAAAGTTCTGCAATGCAATTTTGAACTCACATTTTACTAAACATCTTTTAATAATCACAACATGTGGCAAAAAAATAAGTCGTCATCTGTTTTATAGAACAACATTTTCTCCAGTATATCTAAAATATTAAAAAATATATTATTTTTTGTAGTCTTATTTAATAGAGCTACTATTGCTGGGATGATAGCTGCCAAGTTTTCAGTTGATCAGTTGATTTGACAAATTTTGTTATGGCCGCCTTGGATTACAGAAAAACACAATTTTTTCTAATATTTAATTTCTATTGTCACTCGGATGATGACTACAAAGGTTGGAGTCATTTGGCTGAACGGTTTTCAGAAAGAATCATTAACGTTTTGCTGGCATTTTTGGTTCATTTTGTGGTGGCCATTTTGATCGTAAAATTGATCATATTGCAGCAAATATATATATTTTTTTTCAAACTTACTACAGGTTAGGCTGCAGATGGTATCTGCAAAACTTCAAGTCAAACGCTCCACAGGTACCCAAGAAGAAGATTTCGAAGTCTCTGGATTTTGCACTGTGCCTATTCTGGCATCACCTCCTATATGTTTGTATCATCTTGAAAACAACACTAGGCAAGCTTCTGAATACACTGGACTGTCAGTTTCTTGATCTCTTGGCTTCTGTTTCATGTGGCTGAATCAATAAATATAAACACCACACTAACCTGTTTTAGTAGTCATTATGATTTCAATATATTTATATGTGGAAAATTACAAAAAGAATGATTGTATAAAAATGATTTGCTGTGCCTTGGCATTAAAATCTCTCTCTTTTTTGCCCCTCCTGTGTTTCCTATCCTCACAGTACAAAGTCATGGCATCAAATAGACGCTGGGGATGTCTTCTGATCTTCCTGGCACTTCACTTCCTGGCACAGCTGAATGGGTGCCACTGTGCCAACATTAATGTGATGGTGGTTAAAGGCTCGGGGCTGCGTCCAGATTCTTATTCCCCAGCCGACGGGTTTGTGATGGTCTATTACAACAACAAGAAACACGATCAGACACAGATCATCCAAGACAGCGGCGACCCTGAATGGAATAAGAACATTCCCATTGATAATGTGTCATCTGGGCAGAAGCTGGAATTAAAGGTTTATGACAATGACCTTACGTTTAACGACCTCCTGGGAACCTGCATTTCTTATCCCACAGTCTCATCCTCCACAATAGTCTGTTCTTTGAATAAAGGTGGCACTATTACATACAGCTACAGTGTCTCTTAAGAACTACACAGCTCTCTCAGTGTAAACCAAACCTTAAACTCCTGCCCCTTCCCCTCCAGAGTCTGCAACTCTACTCCTGGAGAGCCACAGTCCTGCTTGTTTCACAGGGAGCTTTCAAGTCAGTGAAGGAGACCTGTAAAACATATTAAACTGTACTAATGATGGAAATTATTGATCCAGGATAATGATAATCTAAGATACTGTGGCTTTCCAGGACTAGGTGTCAGAACCCTAGGATAAATATAATATTTGATGAATATTTTAAGACCAACAGTCAGGTGCACACTTCGTTAATAATTTATTCCAAATCATTCAGAGGATTTGTGGGAAAATAAATCATTAAATTAATTAGTTTTAACATGTACCCAACAACACCAGGAAAAGCAGATCAGTGATAATGGATGGAGTTTTAATTGATATTCTTAATTTTAAAAGGGGTCAGTGGTCTTAATAGAACACATACTTGATCCATAATTTAAAAAAGTAAAAAATAAAATGAAGACAAATGAAGGAAACACTTTTTAAAGGGTATAAATGCGCAATGCATGAATGAACATGGCAGGAGTTTGGATTTGGGGATTTTCTCTACAAGGAGTCACGATTCTGTTCTTGCTCAGCTTCTGATCTGATTTTCTCTCTAACTTTGATTTTGAATAACTGGGTAACCTGTTTTCAATAACTGTCTGTGTGCTTGGTCAGGCAGGGGTTATTGAATACAAGTGAAATAAGTAAAATAAGCCAAATTTGCTTACTTTAGCATATCATGTCATTAGAAGATTAATCAATACTTTCTTTTATCTTTTAATGAATACTCTGAATCCTTGCTTGCAAAGGAAGGGCAACAGTTTGGCATTTTCTCTGCATTCTTGTTATCAAACCGCAATAAACTTTTGCATTCAAACATTGTTGTCTGTCTTTGGAGTTCACATATCTCTCAATGTACATGCAATGCCATTTTTGTCAATAGTTTTTGTGGTTAACATACAGTGCTTCATTTGTGGCGGAGCTCGCCAGAGCTCAGCTCCGGTACCTCTCAATTTGAGACTGTCCGCACTCCGGGACCTCTAAGCACAGCTCCGGTACCTCTCAATTTGAGACTGTCCACACTCCGGGACCTCTAAGCACAGCTCCGGTACCTCTCAATTTGAGACTGTCCGCACTCCGGGACCTCTAAGCACAGCTCCGGTACATCTGATTGAGACTGTCCGCACTCCGGGACTTCTAAGCACAGCTCCGGTACCTCTCAATTTGAGACTGTCCGCACTTCGGGATCTCTAAGCACAACTCCGGTACCCAGGGCTGCCAACACACACGCACTGGCCGTGAGACTCACACATTTGAGCATATTCTCACGCTCACACGCATTGGTAAAAAAAGTCTCACACAATTTTTGGGGTCAGTTTGTAACACTCTTCTTGGAAGACACTGTAACTGAATGGCTGCACGTGTAATGTTTTTATTTATTACTGCTGAAAAGTCAGAGTGTCGCACTTCATGTGCCGGAATGAACCAACTTGCTAACCAGTCAGGGGTTCGCGGGAAGAATTGTAACAGTCCATCACAAGTCCTCCGCGTGCTTAAGCAGCGGTGAGCAGGAAATGCGACAGAGACAGCAGTGAGGTGCAGTTACAAACCCTGCTACAGCTTGAGAGGTAGGAAAACGGTTACACACATTTTTTTTTTATCTTCTTAAGATTTGTGCTTATCTGATCATCCGTGATTATTTATGATGCTAATTATGCGTTGCTTTGAAGTTCATAGATATAGCTAGTATCGTTCGCTGCTATTATAAAATCAGATTAATGACATCAATTGTAATTTTAACAAAAAACTTTATTATAGTTTATTTATTATTTATATTATTCAGACACAGATCATCCAAGACAGCGGCAACCCTGTATGGAATCAGAACTTTCCCATTAATAATGTGTCATCTGGGCAGAAGCTGGAATTAAAGGTTTATGACAATGACCTTACGTTTAACGACCTCCTGGGAACCTGCATTTCTTATCCCACAGTCTCATCCTCCACAATAGTCTGTTCTTTGAATAAAGGTGGCACTATTACATACAGCTACAGTGTCTCTTAAGAACTACACAGCTCTCTCAGTGTAAACCAAACCTTAAACTCCTGCCCCTTCCCCTCCAGAGTCTGCAACTCTACTTCTGGAGAGCCACAGTCCTGCTTGTTTCACAGGGAGCTTTCAAGTCAGTGAAGGAGACCTGTAAAACATATTAAACTGTACTAATGACGGAAATTATTGATCCAGGATAATGATAATCCAAGATACTGTGGCTTTCCAGGACTAGGTGTCAGAACCCTAGGATAAATATAATATTTGATGAATATTTTAAGACCAACAGTCAGGTGCACACTTCGTTAATAATTTATTCCAAATCATTCAGAGGATTTGTGGGAAAATAAATCATTAAATTAATTAGTTTTAACATGTACCCAACAACACCAGGAAAAGCAGATCAGTGATAATGGATGGAGTTTTAATTGATATTCTTAATTTTAAAAGGGGTCAGTGGTCTTAATAGAACACATACTTGATCCATAATTTAAAAAAGTAAAAAATAAAATGAAGACAAATGAAGGAAACACTTTTTAAAGGGTATAAATGCGCAATGCATGAATGAACATGGCAGGAGTTTGGATTTGGGGATTTTCTCTACAAGGAGTCACGATTCTGTTCTTGCTCAGCTTCTGATCTGATTTTCTCTCTAACTTTGATTTTGAATAACTGGGTAACCTGTTTTCAATAACTGTCTGTGTGCTTGGTCAGGCAGGGGTTATTGAATACAAGTGAAATAAGTAAAATAAGCCAAATTTGCTTACTTTAGCATATCATGTCATTAGAAGATTAATCAATACTTTCTTTTATCTTTTAATGAATACTCTGAATCCTTGCTTGCAAAGGAAGGGCAACAGTCTGGCATTTTCTCTGCATTCTTGTTATCAAACCGCAATAAACTTTTGCATTCAAACATTGTTGTCTGTCTTTGGAGTTCACATATCTCTCAATGTATATGCAATGCCATTTTTGTCAATAGTTTTTGTGGTTAACATACAGTGCTTCATTTGTGGCGGAGCTCACCAGAGCTCAGCTCCGGTACCTCTCAATTTGAGACTGTCCGCACTCCGGGACCGCTAAGCACAGCTCCGGTACATCTGATTGAGACTGTCCGCACTCTGGGACCTCTAAGCACAGCTCCGGTACCTCTCAATTTGAGACTGTCCGCACTCCGGGACCTCTAAGCACAGCTCCGGTACATCTGATTGAGACTGTCCACACTCCGGGACCTCTAAGCACAGCTCCGGTACCTCTCAATTTGAGACTGTCCGCACTTCGGGATCTCTAAGCACAACTCCGGTACCCAGGGCTGCCAACACACACGCACTGGCCGTGAGACTCACACATTTGAGCATATTCTCACGCTCACACGCATTGGTAAAAAAAGTCTCACACAATTTTTGGGGTCAGTTTGTAACACTCTTCTTGGAAGACACTGTAACTGAATGGCTGCACGTGTAATGTTTTTATTTATTACTGCTGAAAAGTCAGAGTGTCGCACTTCATGTGCCGGAATGAACCAACTTGCTAACCAGTCAGGGGTTCGCGGGAAGAATTGTAACAGTCCATCACAAGTCCTCCTCGTGCTTAAGCAGCGGTGAGCAGGAAATGCGACAGAGACAGCAGTGAGGTGCAGTTACAACCCTGCTACAGCTTGAGAGGTAGGAAAACGGTTACACACATTTTTTTTTTATCTTCTTAAGATTTGTGCTTATCTGATCATCCGTGATTATTTATGATGCTAATTATGCGTTGCTTTGAAGTTCATAGATATAGCTAGTATCGTTCGCTGCTATTATAAAATCAGATTAATGACATCAATTGTAATTTTAACAAAAAACTTTATTATAGTTTATTTATATTATTTGTGTTTAAGTTCAAATTGCTTTGATGATGGTCTGTCTGCTTTGAATTCTTTTTGACAGATAAACTGTTATACATATATATATATATAAAAGCATTCTGGAGCTCGATGTTGAATGATTTATAAATATGCAAATATCCGTTACTGAACTTATAGACCAGGAGTATTATTATTAATATGATTGTTGTTGTTATTATTTATTAATTTGTCAGACACCATTTTCAAATAGAAACTAAATAACTGTCTAAATAAAAATGAATAACTTTGAACTGTCTAAATAACGAATTGCCACACTCCAGTGTTTGATCTCTTAACTGAGCACTAGACACTGATACAAAAAAAGCGTGTTTTTTTTTTTTTTTTTTACAGATGAGTAAATCAAACAAGCCAAACCATGCAAAGGGCTGTAGAAGACAGCAACAACCCAAAGTGTGTCCACCAGGATCAAAGCAAAAAGTACCAGAGAGCCAAAAACTGACAGCCTTCTTTGGCCTAGGAAGGCTTGACACACCACTGTCACCAGAACCTGGTCATGCTGATGTACCTGCTGAAAAGGCAGCCAGGATAGAGTGTGTAGGGGAAGATTCAGCTGATGGGACAGAACCAGATGACTCTTCAAAAAAGTCTGTGCCAGCCAAGAAGTCAAATTCTTCTGGAAAAATCAAGAACCAAATGTGGGGCAGCCACTTATAAATCCAAATTCAAGCCCGGGTGGACAACAGAATGGCCCTTTATTAAGAAGGGACTCACGCAGCATCATTTTTGGTGCGAGATTAGCAGAACTGAGAATACTTGTTACCATATGGGCCATGCAGATGTGGAGCATCACATAGAGAGCGAGTCACACCAAAGGAAGGTCAAGGCAGTGGAGCAATCGCAGCAAATTACCAAATTTACAGTGAACACAGCTCCAAAGGTGGATAACATGACACAACTTGAGGCGAAGGTATGAATGAATAACTTCTTTAACATTTTGTTTTTCCAAAATTATTTTCTTGTACAGAAGATATTGGCAAACACATCTGACTGGTACTTTTCCCATTTGTTACACTGGAAGACTAACCACAGAAACAGCTTTTTGTTCTGACTGTAAAAGTATTCTTTTTTTATACTTTGTTTTCAGGCACGACGAGCTGAGATCAAAGTTGCTGTGACGATGGTAAATCACAATGTCCCCCTTGCAGTTGCTGACCACTTCAGCCCACTGATGAAAGAGTGTTTTAAGGATTCAGATGTGGCACAGAGA
Organism: Acipenser ruthenus; assembly: GCF_902713425.1. NCBI lineage: Eukaryota > Metazoa > Chordata > Actinopteri > Acipenseriformes > Acipenseridae > Acipenser > Acipenser ruthenus. Next base: position 52,912 of record NW_026708242.1, read on the forward strand.
TATGGTGCTGCAAGGACCAAGACTACTTGTATTATCAACAGGGCTATAGCACCATACCTTCATGATGAGCTGGTCAAAAAGATGAGAAACAGGCCATACACCTTGTCAACTGATGGATCAAATGATACAGGTACATCTCATTTTAGAGAAAAGAAGGACTTTTAATGATTTTCATTAATCCTAGTATTTGATTAACTGAAGCACAATAACTGTGATGTTTGTGTTTATCCACAGTTTATTTTTTTTTATCAATTCATTTTTTTTAGGAAGGGAAAAGATGAACCCATTGACTGTGAAGCTGTTTGATGTAGACAGGGTGGAACACATGTTCCTAGATATGTGCATCACAACTGGAACTAATGCTGCCACAGCAGAGACCATTTTTGAAAAAATGGACAGTGTCCTCAAGAAGGATAACATCCCATGGCAAAACTGTGTAGGTCTGTGTCACAAAGACGGCCGGAGTGGGTGGCGTCAGACCAGAAGCAGGAAATAAACAGACAGAGACTTGTGGTTTGGTGAAGCTGAGCGAATGCTTTCGCTCAGCATTTAATAAACAGGACAGAAAATAAAAGGTTTTAACACAACAAAACACAGGACACGGCACTTGAGGCCAAAATAAATAGACAAACAAAACGGACTAGACAGACAAACAAACACGGTGAGTGAAAACTTATATTTACGTTCTTTTACTATTTTAGTTTCTCCTTCTCCACACTCGTTCTCCACTCACCGAACACCCAACCCCGAGTGAATGCTACGTATCTCTATATATACTGTTGTGCTGGGATTCAATTACTAATTAATTATTCACTTGAATCCCAGCACGTGAATTCATTACGTGCAACCCCGTGCTCACATATTACATTTAACAAGCATGTGAAGTGATTTGTGCCCTCCTCGTGCCTAAATATAAATCTACATTTTTAAATACACGTGAAACACAGACCCGTTTATATCCCGTGTACCAATGACTATACACCAACATTAACACACGCACGCAACATACAACACATAATATGCACACAGGGGCGGGGCACATTGCCACAGTCTGTCAGTGGACAATGCCAATGTGAACATGGGTGTCTGTAACTCTATCAAATCAAGGATATTAAGCATAAACCCAACTGTTTATATCCATGGTTGTCCTTGCCACATAGTTCACAACAATGCCAGTGCTTCTGGTCTCATTATATTGAGGTTTGTACCGACACTTTATACTAATGATATGCATTAAGTTTCAATTCCTTCAAGTTTCACTGTATCATTTAGAGGATTCAAATTGGTGTAAACAATCTAGTTAGAACCTGATAATTATAGAGTGATAATTTTCTGATAAACAAAAATAATTATGCACAAGAAAAAACAATAATTTAAAAAGATATGTAGATAGAAAACTTTGGCTTAAATTATAAATGCTGAAATTAAATTTCCTATTTCAGTTGTCAGACTTTGATGTCGAGGATATGGTTGTAGATATTGGATACTGGTTCAAAGCGAGCACAAAGAGAAAATGTAGACGGGATGGTAAGAGTTTTTCATAATATAATAAGCCTTTTTGAAATGATAACAATAAATCATCAAAAGTCAGTCTATACCAGCAAACAGTTTCAGGCAATAGAAAAAAGTTTTTTACTAGTTTTTTAAAATGCCACTATCAAAGCATTTTATTTATTTTTTTTCAGAATTCTGTGTGTTTTGTGATAATGAGTACATGGCTGTCATAGACCATGTTTCAACACGGTGGCTGAGTCTGGAGACGGCAGTAGTCCGCATTCTACGGCTGTATCGAGCACTTATCAGCTACTTCAAGTCTAACAGTGAGTACTGATTAGGCTTGCCACCCGTTCTAGTTTTGCCTGGATTGTTCTCTTTTTAAGGCTGCTGTACAAAAAAAAGTATACTTTTAAATATATTTAATATTTAATGTCCCGGGAAGTCTTAGAGATTTCCTGGGACATTAAATATTAAATATATTTAAAAGTATACTTTTTTTTGTACAAAATGACTCTGGTGGCAGGTGACAACCCTAGCTCATCCACTTAGATATTTAAAATGCCAGTTGCATCTTGCTATAATGCTTGATATATCTTTGTCTCTGTCATTTACAGTTGAGAAACAAGCCCACTTTAAGAGGCTTAGAAAGCATTTTGAGGATCCAATGACAGAGGTACACCTCTTATTCTACCAGGCCACACTGCCTGTCTTCACAGAGTTTAATTTACTCTTTCAGCGCCAAGCACCATCTGTGTATCTTCTCCATGGACAGGTAAATATATAATATTCTTCACTTCTTTCCACAACATTATAATTAAAGTTGTATAATTAAATAATGATTTGTTTTGAACATTTTACCATTGTATTATTATTAATATAATTTGTGATTTTTTTTTTTCAGATGAGGTCTTATGTTAAGAAACTCATGTCCAAGTTTGTTACCACAACTGCAATAAAAAATGCTGATGTGTGTGAAGCTGAGTATAAAGACAAACAGAACCAGGTGGCAGGTATGTGCTAAAAATAGAAATCTATGTAAAAATAATTTTAAAGATGTGGAATTCAAAGGCAGGTATTAAAAATATATGAAAAGATTAATTTCTAGGAATGTTTACTGTTGATGTTAATTACTCTTTTGGGTAATCTTAAACTTTGTAAAACAATGTCAAACTGAATCTGACTATAACAAAATAAAAACTTGCATTGCATAAAGCAATAAACACTAAAGGGAACAATATATTTATTCTAAGTTTTGTTATTAACTAGATCACAAGCTTAATGTTGGCTGGACAACAAGAACAACCCTCAACCGTCTGCATGAAGCTGGTGAGATCAGTCAGTACCAGGTAGACAACTTCCACAAGGCTGTGAGGGCATTCTTTGTTGCAGCTGTTGACTATGCCTTTAAGAAGCTGCCCTTCAAGGAGCCAGTCCTTGAACATTCACAGTTCATTGACTTTCAACAGAAGATGGACTGTGATGTGAATGATGCCCTTTATGCCACTTTGTGTACAGGTATGCTTCTTAGATTCATGGTAATGTATTTACTAAAGACAGCAACACAGGAAACAGATACAATGTTTAAAAAAAAATGATAAAACATGTGAAAGAAACTGAAAAGTAAAGGGTTTTTAATTATATAATGTTTTTCAATCTAAATATTTCAGGTTTAGTCATCTGCTTCCGTATGGAGATCCCAAAGAACAGGACAAGTTGAGTGATGAGTTCCTGGACTATCAACTTATGGAGGAAACGGACATTCCCAGAAGCATTTGGGAGCAGGCGGTGAGCAGAGTCAGTGAGCAGGAGGTGTGCCACAGGATGGATAAGGTGTGGGCACACACGGCCACAATCAAGAGTCCAGTAACAGGAATGCCTAAGCTACCCATGCTGAGCAAGGTGGCACAACTAATTCTAACCCTGCCACACTCTAATGCTGATGCAGAAAGAGTTTTTTCAATGATTGGACTAAACAAGACTGACACACGGAATGCTCTGGCCTTGGAAGGCACACTGTCCTCTATAATGACAATAAAGATGTCTGGTATGGAGCCCAACTGCTTCAAGTATGAGCCCCCAGCAGAAGTAATCAAGGCCTCCAAGTCAACTGCTTCCAGTTACAACCGTGAACGTGCAGCAGCTTCAAATGCTGGCTCAGAATGCACCTAAGGTAATGATTTTCCATCTTTTAAAAAAAAAATGTCTATTTGTTTTGCAACTAAGTCACTCACAGCACTTTACCGCGCGCTAAAATTGTACTTTTTCAAAAGTCTCACTCAAACAGTTTCCTAAAGGTTGGCAGCCCTGGGTACCTCTCATTGAGACTGTCTGCGCTCCGGGACCTCTAAGCACAGCTCTGGTACCTCTCAATTTGAGACTGTCTGCGCTCCGGGACCTCTAAGCACAGCTCTGGTACCTCTCAATTTGACATTGTCCACGCTCCAGGACCTCTAAGCACAGCTCTGGTACCTCTCAATTTGACATTGTCCACGCTCCGGGACCTCTAAGCACAGCTCTGGTACCTCTCAATTTGACATTGTCCACGCTCCAGGACCTCTAAGCACAACTGCGGTACCTCTCATTGAGACTGTCCATGTTCCAGGACCTCTAAGCACAGCTCCGGTACCTCTCATTGAGACTGTCCGCACTCCGGGACCTCTAAGCACAGCTCTGGTACCTCTCAATTTGAGACTGTCCGCGCTCCGGGACCTCTAAGCACAGCTCTGGTACCTCTCAATTTGAGACTGTCTGCGCTCCGGGACCTCTAAGCACAGCTCTGGTACCTCTCAATTTGACATTGTCCACGCTCCAGGACCTCTAAGCACAGCTCTGGTACCTCTCAATTTGACATTGTCCACGCTCCAGGACCTCTAAGCACAACTGCGGTACCTCTCATTGAGACTGTCCATGCTCCAGGACCTCTAAGCACAGCTCCGGTACCTCTCATTGAGACTGTCCGCACTCCGGGATCTCTACGCACAGCTCCGGTACCTCTCATTGAGACTGTCCATGCTCCAGGACCTCTGAGCTCAGCTCCGGTACCTCTCATTGAGACTGTCCGCGCTCCGGGACCTCTAAGCACAGCTCTGGTACCTCTCATTGAGACTGTCCGCGCTCCGGGACCTCTAAGCACAGCTCCGGTACCTCTCATTGAGACTGTCCGCGTTTCGGGATCTCTAAGCACAGCTCTGGTACCTCTCATTGAGACTGTCTGTGCTCCGGGACCTCTAAGCACAGCTCCGGTACCTCTCAATTTGAGACTGTCCGCGCTTCAGGATCTCTAAGCACAGCTCCGGTACCTCTCATTGAGACTATCCGTGCTCCGGGACCTCTGAGCTCAGCTCCGGTACCTCTCGTTGAGACTGTCCGCGCTAGGGGACCTCTAAGCACAGCTCCGGTACCTCCCAATTTGAGACTGTCTGCGCTCCGGGACCTCTAAGCACAGCTCCGGTACCTCTCAATTTGACGTTGTCCATGCTCCGGGACCTCTAAGCTCAGCTCCGGTACCTCAGAATTTAAGACTGTGTGCGCTCCGGGACCTCTAAGCACAGCTCAGGTACCTCTCAATTTGAGACTGTCCGCGTTTCAGGATCTCTAAGCACAGCTCCGGTACCTCTCATTGAGACTGTCCGCGCTCCGGGACCTCTGCGCACAGCTCCGGTACCTCTCATTGAGACTATCCGTGCTCCTGGACCTCTGAGCTCAGCTCCGGTACCTCTCGTTGAGACTGTCCGCGCTCCGGGACCTCTAAGCACAGCTCTGGTACCTCTCAATTTGAGACTGTCTGCGCTCCGGGACCTCTAAGCACAGCTCCGGTACCTCTCAATTTGACATTGTCCACGCTCCAGGACCTCTAAGCACAGCTCTGGTACCTCTCAATTTGACATTGTTCACGCTCCAGGACCTCTAAGCACAACTCCGGTACCTCTCATTGAGACTGTCCGCACTCCGGGACCTCTGAGCTCAGCTCCGGTACCTCTCATTGAAACTGTCTGCGCTCCGGAACTCTAAGCACAGCTGCGGTACCTCTCATTGAGACTGTCCGCGCTCCGGGACCTCTAAGCACAGCTCCGGTACCTCTCATTGAGACTGTCCGGGCTCCGGGACCTCTAAGCTCAGCTCCGGTACCTCTCAATTTGAGACTGTGTGCGCTCCGGGACCTCTAAGCACAGCTCTGGTACCTCTCAATTTGACATTGTCCACGCTCCAGGACCTCTAAGCACAGCTCTGGTACCTCTCAATTTGACATTGTCCACGCTCCAGGACCTCTAAGCACAACTGCGGTACCTCTCATTGAGACTGTCCATGTTCCAGGACCTCTAAGCACAGCTCCGGTACCTCTCATTGAGACTGTCCGCACTCCGGGACCTCTAAGCACAGCTCTGGTACCTCTCAATTTGAGACTGTCCGCGCTCCGGGACCTCTAAGCACAGCTCTGGTACCTCTCAATTTGAGACTGTCTGCGCTCCGGGACCTCTAAGCACAGCTCTGGTACCTCTCAATTTGACATTGTCCACGCTCCAGGACCTCTAAGCACAGCTCTGGTACCTCTCAATTTGACATTGTCCACGCTCCAGGACCTCTAAGCACAACTGCGGTACCTCTCATTGAGACTGTCCATGCTCCAGGACCTCTAAGCACAGCTCCGGTACCTCTCATTGAGACTGTCCGCACTCCGGGATCTCTACGCACAGCTCCGGTACCTCTCATTGAGACTGTCCATGCTCCAGGACCTCTGAGCTCAGCTCCGGTACCTCTCATTGAGACTGTCCGCGCTCCGGGACCTCTAAGCACAGCTCTGGTACCTCTCATTGAGACTGTCCGCGCTCCGGGACCTCTAAGCACAGCTCCGGTACCTCTCATTGAGACTGTCCGCGTTTCGGGATCTCTAAGCACAGCTCTGGTACCTCTCATTGAGACTGTCTGTGCTCCGGGACCTCTAAGCACAGCTCCGGTACCTCTCAATTTGAGACTGTCCGCGCTTCAGGATCTCTAAGCACAGCTCCGGTACCTCTCATTGAGACTATCCGTGCTCCGGGACCTCTGAGCTCAGCTCCGGTACCTCTCGTTGAGACTGTCCGCGCTAGGGGACCTCTAAGCACAGCTCCGGTACCTCCCAATTTGAGACTGTCTGCGCTCCGGGACCTCTAAGCACAGCTCCGGTACCTCTCAATTTGACGTTGTCCATGCTCCGGGACCTCTAAGCTCAGCTCCGGTACCTCAGAATTTAAGACTGTGTGCGCTCCGGGACCTCTAAGCACAGCTCAGGTACCTCTCAATTTGAGACTGTCCGCGTTTCAGGATCTCTAAGCACAGCTCCGGTACCTCTCATTGAGACTGTCCGCGCTCCGGGACCTCTGCGCACAGCTCCGGTACCTCTCATTGAGACTATCCGTGCTCCTGGACCTCTGAGCTCAGCTCCGGTACCTCTCGTTGAGACTGTCCGCGCTCCGGGACCTCTAAGCACAGCTCTGGTACCTCTCAATTTGAGACTGTCTGCGCTCCGGGACCTCTAAGCACAGCTCCGGTACCTCTCAATTTGACATTGTCCACGCTCCAGGACCTCTAAGCACAGCTCTGGTACCTCTCAATTTGACATTGTTCACGCTCCAGGACCTCTAAGCACAACTCCGGTACCTCTCATTGAGACTGTCCGCACTCCGGGACCTCTGAGCTCAGCTCCGGTACCTCTCATTGAAACTGTCTGCGCTCCGGAACTCTAAGCACAGCTGCGGTACCTCTCATTGAGACTGTCCGCGCTCCGGGACCTCTAAGCACAGCTCCGGTACCTCTCATTGAGACTGTCCGGGCTCCGGGACCTCTAAGCTCAGCTCCGGTACCTCTCAATTTGAGACTGTCCGCGCTCCAGGACCTCTAAGCTCAGCTCCGGTACCTCTCATTGAGACTGTGTGCGCTCCGGGACCTCTACGGTCAGCTCCGGTACCTCTCATTGAGACTGTCCGCGCTCCGGTACATGTCATTGAGACTGTCCGCGCTCCGGGACCTCTGAGCTCAGCTCCGGTACCTCTCAATTTTAGACTGTCCGCGCTCTGGGCCCTCTGAGCTCAGCTCTGGTACCTCTCATTGAGACTATCCGCGCTCCGGGACCTCTACGCTCAGCTCCGGTACCTCTCATTGAGACTGTCCGCGCTCCGGTACCTCTCATTGAGACTGTCCGCACTCCGGGACCTCTAAGCACATCTCCGGTACCTCTCATTGAGACTGTCCGCGCTCCGGGACCTCTGAGCTCAGCTCCGGTACCTCTCATTGAGACTATCCACTGTCCGGGACCTCTAAGCTCAGCTCCGGTACCTCTCAATTTGAGACTGTCCGCGCTCCAGGACCTCTAAGCTCAGCTCCGGTACCTCTCATTGAGACTGTGTGCGCTCCGGGACCTCTAAGCACAGCTCCGGTACCTCTCATTGAGACTGTCCGGGCTCCGGGACCTCTAAGCTCAGCTCCGGTACCTCTCAATTTGAGACTGTCCGCGCTCCAGGACCTCTAAGCTCAGCTCCGGTACCTCTCATTGAGACTGTGTGCGCTCCGGGACCTCTACGGTCAGCTCCGGTACCTCTCATTGAGACTGTCCGCGCTCCGGGACCTCTGAGCTCAGCTCCGGTACCTCTCAATTTGAGACTGTCCGCGCTCTGGGCCCTCTGAGCTCAGCTCTGGTACCTCTCATTGAGACTATCCGCGCTCCGGGACCTCTACGCTCAGCTCCGGTACCTCTCATTGAGACTGTCCGCGCTCCGGTACCTCTCATTGAGACTGTCCGCACTCCGGGACCTCTAAGCACATCTCCGGTACCTCTCATTGAGACTGTCCGCGCTCCGGGACCTCTGAGCTCAGCTCCGGTACCTCTCATTGAGACTATCCACTGTCCGGGACCTCTAAGCTCAGCTCCGGTACCTCTCAATTTGAGACTGTCCGCGCTCCAGGACCTCTAAGCTCAGCTCCGGTACCTCTCATTGAGACTGTCCGCGCTCCGGGACCTCTACGCTCAGCTCCGGTACCTCTCATTGAGACTGTCCGTGCTCCGGTACCTCTCATTGAGACTGTCCGCGCTCCGGGACCTCTAAGCACATCTCCGGTACCTCTCATTGAGACTGTCCGCGATCCGGGACCTCTAAGCACATCTCCGGTACCTCTCATTGAGACTGTCCACGCTCCGGGAACTTCTGCGCTTTATTTTGGGACTACCACCCCGGTTTGGTTCCCTTGTTTTTGCCCACTCAATACCATTGGTGGAAGAGAGTGAGGTCAGTTTGAATTTTTGTTGCTTTTTGATATTTTTGTTAAAAGGAAAATAAAATATATTCTTTGCAACACTACCCTGCCTCTAGCGACCAATTACTGCACACCATCAACCTGTGACACACCCCTTGTTGGTTTTCATAGCCAATACGATCCATGTTGATCGGGGAAGAAAAGAGAAGATCTTTTTTAATTCCCTCTATCACTGGATCCTTTGCCTGGGCATCTATGGTCTCCGTCAATGATGTGGTTTTGTTTGATATGACCAAGCATTTGACTTGGAGCTTGATCTGATGAGAGAGGTACCCTAGAGAGAGCATCTGGTACTACATTTAGACTGCCCTTTCTATACAGAACTTTGAACTGAAATTGCTGAAGTCCATCGAGTGAGCCAAGAGGAGGCTTTCAGTGAATTGAAAACCCAGGATAAGGCAGCATAGTCGGTGACTACTTCAAACTAAGTGCCTTCCAAATAGTGTTTCCATTTTTTCACAGCCCATACTACTGCAAGGCATTCTTCCTCAGAAGTAGAATGTGTTCAGCCCCTTGCAATATTCGAGAAGCAAAAGCAATCACCTTTTCACCCTCTTTAGTTTTTTGTGCCAGAACAGCCCCGAGCCCGACCCTCACTGGCATCAGTATACACAAGGAAAGGTAAGTTTACATCTGGTTTGGAGAGTACAGGAGGTGCCATCAAGGCTGCTTTCAGTTTGTCCAGGCTCTCCTGACATTCTGTAGTCCAGTTCCACTGGACGCCCTTCTTCTTCAGGCAGTTCAAGGGAACAGCGATTTCTGACAGTCTTGAAACAAACTTATGGTATTTCTTTAAGTTAAGAGATAAGTTAACCTCATGGAGTTTTTGGAAGATGGTTTGGAGATCTTGAAGGTGAATTTTCTTGTCTACAATGATGTACACAATGATGTCATCTATGTATACAAACCAGCTTTTTACTCATAGTTCCTTCAAAACCTTCTCCATCAACTTCTGGAATGTGGCGACTGCGTTTTTCAGACCAAAAGGCATGACATTAAACTGGAATAATCCAAGCAGGGTTGTAAAAGCATCTTTCTCCTTAGTGCTTTCTTCCATGGCCACCTGCCAAAAGCCAGACTTCAAATCCAATGTGCTGAACACTGTAGCCCCATGGAGGGATTCTAAAATGTCATGTACGTTAAGCATTGGATATGCGTCCAGTTGAGTCTTTAAGTTGATTCCTCAGTAAACAATACAAAAGTGATAGGTGCTGTTGGTTTTCTTTGTACCACCGGAGCTGACCAGGACGAATAGGACGGTTGAGTGACTCCATCCTTGATCATTTGCTTCACATGTTGTTCAATCAAGGATTTTCGAAGTGGAGGCACTCTGTAAGCTGGACTGGAATAGCATCAGTAGTTTGGATACAATGCTTAGTTACCTTAGTTTTCCCCAAAAGGGAACCTGAGACTGTGGGCCAAGAATTCAGAAGAGTGATCAGTTCTGGATTTTCTTTAAAACCCTCCATATTGGTCATCTCTGGATTTGCAAAAGTTCTGATCACTGGGGTTGGCATTTTTATGTACAGCAGCACCTGTGAATGGGATTTTTTAATGGTATGCTGCAATGGCCATGTGAACTCCTTTGGACACTGGTCAAGAAAAGGAAAAAATGTATAACCTTCTTGCTGCCTTACTAGATAATTATAATCCTCCAGTTTAATATGGGTCTTTGTCTTGGTTAAAAAATCCAAACCTAAAATTAGGGGGAAAGCGAGATTGTCAACTTGTCTATTAAAGAACTGCTTCATTGACACTTCAATACAAAAAGCGGGCATTCCAGGTTTCCCAGGATGCTTAGAACACATCAATGTGATCTTGAAACAAATTCAATCAGCTAAAAAGGAGAGGAAGGAGCTCCATGTGACATTCCTGGATTTGGCTAATGCATATGGTTCCGTACCACATGAACTTCTTTGGGCAGCATTTGATTTTTTCAGTGTACCGATGACAATAACAAATTTAGTGAAAGCCTACTTTGGAGATTTGCAATTTAGTTTTTCAACTTCAGAATTCAGCACTACGTCGCAATGCCTAGAAGTTGGAGTAATTGCAGCATCCACCATTTCTCCACTGGCTTCACTGGAAGTAATCATCAAAATGAGTAGTGGGAGGAGAGCGCTTGGCTTCTGGAATGCGACTACCACCAATTCGAGCAAACATGGATGACATGACAACCATGACTACAACAGTAGCCTGCACTAATCGGTTATTGGGCAAATTAACCAATAACATTGAATGGGCATGAATGCAATTCAAGCCCACTAAATCAAGGAGTATCTCTATAATTAAAGGTAAAGTAATAGATAAAACGTTCTTCATTAATGGTGAGGCAATACCAACAGTGTCTGAGAAGCCAGTGAAGAGTCTTGGGAGATGGTACGACAGGGATCTAAAGGACACAGTTCATGTGGGAGAAGTTAGACAACAAGCAGTGGAAGGGTTGAAGAGCATAGACAGCAGTGCTTTACCAGGCAATCTAAAACTCTGGTGCTTTCAGTTTGGTCTACTGCCGAGGTTGCTGTGGCCACTGACTGTGTACGAGGTTTCTTTGACAACAGTAGAGAAGCTGGAAGCTTTAATCAGTTCATACATCAGGAAATGGTTGGGAGTTCCACGCTGCCTCAGCAGAGTGGGACTTTATGGTAAAGGAATACTGCAGCTACCAGTCTCCGCTCTAACCGAGGAGTTTAAGTGCGCCAAGGTCAGACTGGAAATGACATTAGTAGAGCCATGTGACAAATGCGTAAGGGAGGCAGCACCTGTGTTGAAAACTGGAAGAAAGTGGGCGGCAAAGAAAGCTGTGGAGGATGCAAAGTCTGCCCTTCGAATTGGTGATATCATGGGGCAAGTTCAGCATGGAAGAGGGGGTCTTGGTCTCAGTTCAGCTCCTCCTACATGGCACAAGGTAGCACCAGCTCAACGGAGGAAACTGGTAATCAACGAGCTGCAAAAGCAGGAGGAGAGGATGAGGTGCATAAAGGCCATTTCCCAGGCCAAGCAGGGAGAATGGATGAGATGGGAGAGTGTGGAACAACGCAAGATTGGCTGGCAAGACCTATGGTCAATGGAACAGAGCAGGATTAGTTTCCTCATCAGGTCAACATATGATGTTCTGCCATCACCACAGAACCTAAACCTCTGTGTAGGAGGGGATTTCTCATGTCCTTTGTGTTCATCACCTGCAACATTAAGGTGCATTTTGACAGGATGTAAGGTGGCTCTTAGCCAAGGACGGTTTACTTGGCGCCATGACCAGGTGCTGCGATGTTTGGCCTTAGCATTGGAAGACAAGCGTAACATGACCAATAAGTTGCCACCTTTTCCATCAAAACATTACACACAAAAGACAACATTCCTCTGCCCAGGAGAGCAACCACCAAGAAAAGGTGTTAAAACCAATCCTCGCCCAGGACAACTGGAAGCTGCTCGAGACTGGAAAATGCTGGCAGATGTTGGTCAACGGCTTATTTTTCCACCTGAGATTGCCACCACTAACCTTTGACCCGATATTGTCTTGTGGTCTGGATCAGCACGTCTTGTTCACCTGGTAGAGTTAACAGTGCCATTGAAGGATGCTGTAGATGAGGCATATGAGAGGAAGAAACTGTGGTATGCTCAACTATCCACTGAAGCGGAACAGCAAGGATGGAGAGTCCGGGTTTACCCAGTGGAGGTGGGTTGCCTAGGATTTGTGGCACACTCTACAACCCGGTTTCTCAGAGACGTCGGATTCAGTGGCCAAGAGTTGCGTCGCACAGTGAAGAACTTACCTGTAGCAGGAGCAGCAACTTGCTGTGGTTGAGACGGAAAGATTCTGGCTGGGGAAGCACAATAGAAAGAAAGAAACGCTGATGTATGGGTAAGTAAGCTGGGCTGAGTTGAGTGGGGGGGGCGGAGGGGGGTGATGCTGGGACGCCAGATTCACAGTCAAGCCCTCTTGAGGTGTCTTGGGCTAGTCGACGAAACACCGAGGATAGAAGGTGCCCACTTGAAGACCCCAGAGATGTACCCTACTTAGCTCAATCCAGACGGTTGTCATGCTGATGCGCTGGTTAGACCGCACTGTGGTTGATCCCCGGAGCCAGCATCGCAGCCGTTGTGTGTGCTGCTGCGCTAGGGAGGCAATAAGCTGATCCCTGGAGCCAGCATTACACTTCAGCCATCAACACCAGGCAGAAGGACATCTACATCATCATATGGAAGGAAGCGCAAATGGATGGAGACACAGATGGATCACATTAGTTAACTGTAAAGCTACGTCTTAGTTGGTGCTTATCTTGGCGAGAGCCGAGTTCAAATCAGCATGAAGTTTTAACATGTACTCTCGTGTAATGGAAATCATGTATCTATGGACCAGTAATCATCATGCCATAGGGAGGACAATCGAGTCTTCCCAATGGCCCCGTGTGACTTTCCGTCAGCCAACACAAAGGTCTGGTCTGGGCATGGCAGTAGCTTTACGTGTGGAAGGTTACACTTCTGCCAAAGCTGTATGAGAGTAAAGGTGCACCCAGTATCCAACAATGCTTCTCCTTTAATTCCTCTGACTTCAACTGGAACCATCAATAATAACCTAGAGCCACTGAAGCGTTTTTGGGGTTTAGAACGAAAATGCTGTACAACACTAATCTCAGCTGTTGACTTTGATGAACCCCCTTTTGTTTTCACCTTTTTTGCCCCCTTCTCAGAACTTGCTTGATTAACCTTGGTCCAGTACTCCTCCTGCGCAGCCCAATCTCTTTCAACCATGGTGCCAATTCTTACAATTTCCTCAACAGTTTTTACAGATCCTCTCGCACAGCTAGCCAGTTTAGGATTAGTTTAGCCAGTTTTACAATTTCTCAGAATCCTACGTACCACTTCAGGTTCATAAAGCTCTAAAATTATATGCAAAATCTCTTATGCCTTGGCCTGGAATCTGCACCATATTTCTGAGATGATCCTCCACCTCAGACAAATAATCAGTGGGCAGGAATGCAGAAAAATCTCCCGAAAATGCTTCAAGCTATGGATATTTCCCTTTTCAGCCAACCACCAACTCATAGCTGAGCCTTTCAATACTTCTGATAAAGTAGCCATGACCTCTTGATCCTCCATAGGATGGAGAGCTAAAAAAAAGTTTTCACACTGCTCTAAAAAACCTAATACATCACTTATTTTCTGAACTTCCAAATTCAGGAAAGACTAATCGTATGGGTGGCTTAACAGCAACACCAGATCGTAAAGAAATCCCTACCGTGGAATCATTGGTGGGTAGGTTACTGTGATAAGACACAGAGGCTGGATTAGTTGCCATTCTAGGAGTGCTAGTGGGTCTTGCATATTGCCTGAGTTTCTCTTTCCATTGCTCATCTCTTCGCAAAAAAGTTAACTACTTTCTGTTCTAGCTGTTCTACAGCTGCTTCCATATCCTTTTGCATCCTTTCCAAACGCTGGTCAATATAGCGTCTAAATGACTCCTCTGCATATACCACTTTCCTGAGCCATTTGACCTTCACTTTCCATCACATCTATGCGATTATTTATCTGAGAAATTAAGTCTTTTAAGGACTGAGTGTCCCTGGATTTGGTTTACAAAATATGGTCACCTTACCTGCTTTACACAACATGGCATATCTAGATTACATGGAATGAAGGTAGTGTTTTTTTACTTTTGCAGATAATACACGGGCATAAGCACTCAAACCCTTAATTGAGAAAAAAAAAACAGCCTTTACCGATATTTAACTTTTTGAGGCACTGTATCCACACAGCAGTTTAAAACGCATGCTTTCATAGAACATTTTAAGATGTTAGAAAATCACATGATTTATATCACATAAGGAGTTGTGGCTCGTGGGTGCTGGAGTCAAAGTTAAGTTCAAATTTGATTCTGAAAGTGGTCCAAAATGGCTCCGAATGCATCTGAGATCATGTAGAACCCCACAGCTTTTGGGGGTCTAGGCAGCCCCCAAACCCCCGGCCTAAGGTTGGTTTCAGTCAAAATGGTCAGTGGACACTTTCACCCATGTTAAAACTACCAAACGGATTTTCACGGTCTACACCAAAAAGAAATTATCTGTGACATGGACACCAAGCGTGCCAAATACCTTCCCAATCGGTTTTGAAACAGCCGAGAAAACATACCCCTCAAAATCGGGTTTATATAAGAAACGTCGCTCTATAATATACATCATGAACCCCTAATAACAGGGGGGTGGGGGTCATTCATTCCAATAGGATTCATAAGTGCTCTCCACCTCCAACTTTCTCACACACACTGAGACACGCACACCTTTGAGACGTATGCACACCGAGAGACACCCATTGAGACAGGCACACACACCGAGAGACACACAGTACACTGTCACTCGCACTGAGACAGACACACACACTGAGAGACACACACTGAGACTAGCACACACCGAGAGACACACACTGAGACAGGTACACACTGAGACTAGCACACACCGAGAGACACACAGTACACTGTCACTCACACTGAGACATGCACACATTTGAGATGTGTGCACACTGAGACATGCACACACACCGAGAGACACACTGTTACTCACACTGAGACACACAAACACTGAGGCACTGGGAGACACAGTACACTGAGACACACATACATACTGAGAGACAAACACATACTGAGAGACACATACAGTACACTGACACACAAACACACACACACTGAGACACACATACAGTACACTGACACACAAACACACACACTGAGACACACATACAGTACACTGAGACACATACAGTACACTGAGAAACACTCAGACATACTGAGAGGCGCACACAAGCTAGTATCAACTCCACAGATTGAAATGTGAAAGGCTGTTCTGGTCCATTAACTTTGACACTAACTCTCTAGCGTCCCCTAGCCTGTCACCAAACACAGAAGCACAGAAAATCTAACGTAGAACACAAAACACTGGAGACACAGAATACAATATATATAGAACACAGTGTGACAAGACCTCTGATGTGCAGGACTCATTGGTTGGGGTGGAAAAGATGGATACTGACACATATATCAGGAATCTCATTTGCTTTATTTGTTAGGTCACACATGACCCGTTACTTTTCTCCTGTGTGCATGTCTCAGTGTGTGTCTCTCCTCTAATCCAGGGATTCTCAAATTTTTTTTGTTGACTGAACCTTTTTCAAATGCAATATTAATCACGGACCCCCAACTGAGAAACTGTTTGACAAAATCTGTCAGGAGCGTAAACATATCTGAGATTCCACTGCTCAGTCTAGTTTTCCAAATCTCTGCTTTCTTCCGAAATGCTGCAATCTTGTCACCCACCTCAAGTATGGTTGTAATACCCCCTTGTGTGGACAGGTTCAGCACATTCAACAAGTTAAAAATGTCTGCAAGGTATCCAAGCATTGTGATCCATATCATGTCAGAAAAGTTCGCGGTAAGAATGGGATTGTACACAGAAAGAAAACCCAGCAGCTCATTGCGAAGCTCAAAAACTCATTCCAAGACTCTGCCGCGAGATAACCAACACACTTCCGTATGAAACAATAATTTGTCATGTTCTGCACTGTCACAAAGACGGCCGGAGTGGGTGGTGTCAGACCAGATGCAGGAAATAAATAAACAGAGAGATGTGGTTTGGTATAAGCTGGGCGCTTGATCGCGCTCAGCATTTAATAAACAATACAGAAAATAAAAGGTTTGAAACACAAAAACACTGGACACGGCACTATACGCCAAAATAAAAAGACAAACAAAAACGGACCAAACAGACAAAAACACGGTGAGCAGATTTAACTACTATTACTACTACTATTATTATTACTATTATTATTTTCACCTCCGTCTCCAATCCCGTTCTCCACTCACCGAACACCTAACCCCGAGTGACTAAAAATGTGCCTATTTATACTGTTGTGCTGGGATTCAATTACTAATTAATTATTCACTTGAATCCCAGCACGTGAATTCATTACGTGCAACCCCGTGCTCACATATTACATTTTAAATGCACGTGCGTGATGTGCAATCCCGTGCCTAAATATAATTATACACTTTAAACACACGTGAAACACAGACCCGTTTATATCCCGTGTACCAATCTATAAACCAACATTAACACACGCAACATACAACACATAACACACAAAATACACACAGGGGCGGGCACTTTGCCACATATACCCCCCCCTGTGCAAAGCACACATGGCCTCAACGGCCACCTCCCCCCTTAAAAATCCAGCAGTCCAGCACAAAGTCTCGGGCTGGGAAGGGAGGCTTCAGTGGGCCCAATGCTGGCACTGCTGTCAGCACCCCTGCCGGTAGTGGCACGGCTGACAGCATGCCGGTCCAGTCCTGCAGCGAAAAAACTGCGGGGGCAGGTGGTCCCCCGACCTCCCCCTTCTTCGTAGCCGGCAGCTCCCTCCTGTGGGGCTCCGGCCACAAGAACTCCTGCAGCGAAACTGCTGCTGGGGAAAGTGGTCTCCCGACCTCGTCCCCCTTCTTCGTGGCCGGCAGCTCCCCTTTCTGGGGCTCCGGCCACCGTACTCCCTGTGGAGGTACGGGCAGCAGAGGCAGCTCCTGCTCCTCTGCTCCGGGCGGTGGCGGAAGCAGAGGCAGCTCCAGCTCCTCTGCTCCTGGTGGTGGTGGAGGCAGAGGCAGCTCCAGCTCCTCTGCTCCTGGCGGTGGTGGAGGCAGAGGCAGCTCCAGCTCCTCTGCTCCTGGCGGTGGTGGAGGCAGAGGCAGCTCCAGCTCCTCTGCTCCTGGCGGTGGTGGAGGCAGAGGCAGCTCCAGCTCCTCTGCTCCTGGCGGTGGTGGAGGCAGAGGCAGCTCCAGCTCCTCTGCTCCTGGCGGTGGTGGAGGCAGAGGCAGCTCCAGCTCCTCTGCTCCTGGCGGTGGTGGAGGCAGAGGCAGCTCCAGCTCCTCTGCTCCTGGTGGTGGTGGAGGCAGAGGCAGCTCCAGCTCCTCTGCTCCTGGCGGTTGGGCTGGTGCGCGCTGCGCTGCCCTCAGCAGCATGAATAGAGGCTGCTGGGGGACACCAGCCTCCTGCCCCTCTCCCCCCCAAAAATTTTCAGGGGGTTGAGCCGGTAACTCCTCCCCTTCCGGCTCTTGGGGCTGAACCAGCAGGCATTTTCCCTCTGCTGGTGGCTTGGGTCCCAGGGCTGTGGAAGCCCCGACTTGCCTCCCTTTGGGCTGTGGACGCACCGACTCCTCCCTTTTGGGCTGTGGACGCACCGACTCCTCCCTTTTGGGCTGTGGACGCACCGACTCCTCCCTTTTGGGCTGTGGACGCACCGACTCCTCCCTTTTGGGCTGTGGACGCACCGACTCCTCCCTCTTGGGCTGTGGACGCACGGGCTCCCCCCACTCAGGCGTAGGACGTTCGGGCTCCTCCCACTCAGGCGTAGGACGTTCGGGCTCCTCCCACTCAGGCGTAGGACGTTCGGGCTCCTCCCACTCAGGCGTAGGACGTTCGGGCTCCTCCCACTCAGGCGTAGGACGTTCGGGCTCCTCCCACTCAGGCGTAGGACGTTCGGGCTCCTCCCACTCAGGCGTAGGACGTTCGGGCTCCTCCCACTCAGGCGTAGGACGTTCGGGCTCCTCCCACTCAGGCGTAGGACGTTCGGGCTCCTTCCGCTTGGGCTGTGGACGCTCAGGCTCCTCCCACTTGGGCTGTGGACGCTCAGGCTCCTCCCACTTGGGCTGTGGACGCTCAGGCTCCTCCTCATAACTGCGGAAGGGACAGTTGGCGAACAGATGATCCTGGTCGCAGAGGAGGCACCCCGGCGTTGGCTTGTTAAATCGCCGTGGATGTCTGGCCCTTAGGCGGCACTCCTCCTCCCTGTCCTTCACCTCTTTATCCTCCTTCCATCCCATTTTATTTATTTATATATATATATTTTTTTTTGTAATCCAACAATTTTTTTTTTTTTTTTTCCCTCAAAAAATGCGGTTCCTGCTCTGGCCTGAGTCCTGGAGGCGCTGTCGATCCCACGCAGGACACCACGTGTCACAAAGACGGCCGGAGTGGGTGGTGTCAGACCAGATGCAGGAAATAAATAAACAGAGAGATGTGGTTTGGTATAAGCTGGGCGCTTGATCGCGCTCAGCATTTAATAAACAATACAGAAAATAAAAGGTTTGAAACACAAAAACACTGGACACGGCACTATACGCCAAAATAAAAAGACAAACAAAAACGGACCAAACAGACAAAAACACGGTGAGCAGATTTAACTACTATTACTACTACTATTATTATTACTATTATTATTTTCACCTCCGTCTCCAATCCCGTTCTCCACTCACCGAACACCTAACCCCGAGTGACTAAAAATGTGCCTATTTATACTGTTGTGCTGGGATTCAATTACTAATTAATTATTCACTTGAATCCCAGCACGTGAATTCATTACGTGCAACCCCGTGCTCACATATTACATTTTAAATGCACGTGCGTGATGTGCAATCCCGTGCCTAAATATAATTATACACTTTAAACACACGTGAAACACAGACCCGTTTATATCCCGTGTACCAATCTATACACCAACATTAACACACGCAACATACAACACATAACACACAAAATACACACAGGGGCGGGCACTTTGCCACATGCACCCATTTCTGAACACAGCTTTGCAAAAAGGCTGAATTCAACAGTCTGAACTTAACATTCACAGCTGTCACAGTTGCATTTAGTACAGCATGTAATTCGGGTTCCATTCTCTTCGATGAAGGGCCTGGTGATGCAACATGCAGTGTGTTATGAGTACCTGTGGGTTTATGGCTCGTATTCGTGCTACAGCACCACTCCTATTGCCTGTCATAGCGGCAGCACCGTCTGTGCAAACAGCAACACACTTCTGCCAATTCATCCAATAATTTGAAGATTTCCTCACCTATTGTTCATTCTGGTAACTCCTGACCAAAATTTCCCCTAGCCAAACATAACGAACATAAACTAATAATTGTGCTGCATTACCCACATCAGCTGTCTCATCAAGCTGAATTGCAAACTGCTCACATGTACGTCGCCTTTCAGTTAGATTGGCATTTTATATCATTTGAAAGCTCTTTAATTCTCCTACTGTGTCGTTAGAAAGTGGTATGCCCTTCAGGTTCTTCGCTGCATCTTCGCTTACCATCACTTTGCACATTTCTACAGCAGCTGGAAGAAGCAGTTCTTCTCCAATAGTATGGGATTTTTTTACTTTTTGCAATCCGAAGAGCTGTTAAGAAGGATGCTTTCAGAGCCTTTTCCGGAACCGACGTTATGTTTGTCATTTGAGTTTTCTGTTTATTGTATTCTTCTTTCTTTCGTTTAAAAGTCTCTGGATTTATCTTTATACTCTGGGTGCCTTGTCGTGAGGTGTCGTTTCAGCTTTGCAGGTTTCATTGCTTTGTTAGATAGGATTTGTAAGCATACAACCCATTGTGGTCAGCCATCCCTAAATTCCATAAAACCAGAATCAATATAACTTTCATCAAACTTTCTGTTCTTCATCTGC
The DNA here is from genome assembly GCF_902713425.1 of Acipenser ruthenus. NCBI lineage: Eukaryota > Metazoa > Chordata > Actinopteri > Acipenseriformes > Acipenseridae > Acipenser > Acipenser ruthenus. Next base: position 73,192 of record NW_026708242.1, read on the forward strand.
TTCTTGCTACTGGACTCGGCACTGTCTGTGGCTTCAGCACAACTAGCAGGACTACTATGAGGACGTCTTAAATACGTATCCATTTTCAATGTATTTTGCTCACACACTGTAACAATATCTTCCACTTCCATCCGCCAAAGACGTCTCAGAAGACCGAACGTCACTTCTGATTCGCTATCACAAAGCAGTGCCTTCTTTTTTACGTTTTTTTTTTACGTTATCGCGGTGCTATGGAGTCATATTGTCATCCTAAATGTGATTATTATGTGGTTGTTCATGCACCATGGAATACTATGTTGTGCAAACAGAAAGCATAGTTTTGTCCGTTTTACTCAGACATATCGACTCTTTAAAAAAAGAAGGTTTTAAGAAAGAATTAGTAATATTTTGCGGGCCCCCTAAGCATTGTCTGCGGACCCCAGTTTTAGAACCGCTGCTCTAACCCCCAACCCCCCCAATAGGATAATCAGCAACTCGTATACCCCCGAACTCACAGAGTGTCGCGAGAGTTGCTTATTACATTGCTATTTCTTAAAGGTACAGTGCCCCGATCTAATACACAGGGATCATCACATATTCCCCCCAGTGAGAAAAAGTGCTGTCTCCAGCCCGTAAAAAGGCAAAGGAACAAACAACAATTCCATACATAGAAAGTGTACCTAAACTCCATACAATGTTGATATCATGTATACATACAGATACCGGCACAGTGACATTGAAATAGAGAAGGAAAATAAATAGATTCTCATTACATAAGCAGGTATGGAGCTCAGTGTTCTACGTCAAGTCTGCGTGTGTGAAAAGTGTCTGTCCAGCGAGTGGTGGACCACTGGGCAGGAACACGTGGGTCAGCATTAGGATGTAAATTGCAGGAACGTTTAGCTTGTTCAAGAGGTTCAAAGGAACCATCTAAAGGATCAGGATGTACAGTGACCTGTAGTGAAGCGTCTTGTGTGATACAGAAAGCAACACACTGTGTAATGTGTCGTCAGCCACACCATACTCAGGGCAGAAAATGTCAGATACTCTGACAGAAACACTATGTATTCAATATTCAAAAACCACAGTAATATTATCTCAAGAGAAAACAGTATAACCATAAAGCAGTTTAGCAGTTTAGCAGCATGATGTTCTTTTAACAATCACCATTAATTGCAAACATAACAGTACTAGCAATATTACCATTTGAAATATGCATTGGCATGAAAAACAATTAAATGCAATGTACACAAGTTACATGTCAACATAGTATTCAGATGTACTTTTCTGTCCAGGCAGCACAATGTTCACAAGGAGCCGTGGAAATAGCAGGATCGCAGTCCATTTAGGCAAACACATCTGAAGAGGCTGAACAGGTTCATAATTGTTCGTATACAGCAGACACGTCCACGATGTCAGGGATAATTTTACAGTCACTGTCGCATCCCCATACGTTTAAAACACAAAAACCACACTGTCAGATTCGCACATACTCTTTTTATTTTTTTATATATATATGTATGTATATATATATATATATATATATATATTTTTTATATATATATATATATATATATATATATATATATATATATATATATATATATATATATATATATATATAATATTAAAAGCCCACTCTTAAACTCAGGGGAGACGTTTAGGAGGACATAAAGATATTTCGGACTCCTGTAAGTGGATCGTTCGTGCACTGGGCTTGCAATGTATCCAGATGACTTTTAATAATCAAGAAATTCACACAGACTCATTCGATTTGAAGTCTTAACGAATCAGAGTAGTATTAGTACTCCTTCGGTTTATTAACTGCTAGAAAAATGGATTGAGTAGTTACAGACTACGTCGAATCCCATCTGACAGGCAATCTGGGAGGTCCAGTGCCTTAACAGGTGTAATAGCATTAATACTTCAATACGTTTATGGGTACAACATGTTTTGCCCTAAGGCTACGCATGCATAAAAATAAAGACGCCCACCGCTAAGTCCTAAAACATCCAATATATCAATCTCATAGACTAAAACATAAGTCATATACCTTATAACAATGCATCAATATAAGAGAGATATAGATTCCAAATAGTTCTTACTTCCCAAAAATATATATGGAAGTGTAGAATATACTGTAAGGACAGGAACTTAAAAGGCAAAGACTTCTGAACACGACACCAACAGCAATCAGCTCGATCAGAGATCTTCAGAGCATGGATCACACAACTTGTAGTTAGCAAGTTGGTGACACTTGACTAAGATTTTATCTCGGTTTTTATAGAGTTTTTGCTTCGCTTTTTACGTCAGAAGTCTCAATTAAGTCTTAAACATTAATCAGCCTTAACAGCTCATGTCCTTCAAGTGAATAACATTTTTAAAACACCCTTCATAAGATTAATTAGCCATCATCCCCTAGTCCACCTCTCCTACATTTCCAAAATATGTAAGGTGAACTTTTGAACTGATGTTATTCTTTCTTGATACCAGAGAGTTCCTGAACACAGCATGCATGTGAATTCAGTACATGTATATGAAGGATACATAGAAAGATGTGTTTAATATGTAACACCTACTTCAAAAAATATATAGATGTCCTTTTTAACATCAAAAGACATTCTCCTTATTTGGCTGGCTTCATTACATGCATAGATGTGGTTTAACAATTAACTAAAATATATTGGATAGGGGCTGGTAGAAGGCTCATAGCAAACTTCTTAAGCAGGCAACTAGATATTCAAGCATTCTCACTTAAATTCAGTCTATCAGGAATGTAATCAAAATATAACAGTCTCATTTTAGCCATTCAGTGCTTTAAACTAAAAGTGACCTCTCTCTGTTTTTTACAAAAATCCTGTTCAGGCAAGTTCTGAACCACCTGCTTCTCTATCAAGGTCATCCATCATTGATAGAAGCCTCTTTTGTAAGCATCTTCTCAGATGTGTGGCATACAATGGTCCTATGCTATGGCCCCCCTCATTTGTTCCAAGAGATATTTCTTATATGTAATAGATAACTCATTATATAAACCTTGGATTCCAAACCCCCAAACACCACCATCCGCCTGGTACTATAAACAAGCAAGGGTTACCAAGATTAATTACCTTCTCTTTAGCAGATCCTAGTATATCTCTTACACAGACTGGTACCATTACGGTTTGACTGAAGTTTTCACTTTAAGTCAATTTCTGCACTATATTCTCTTAGTTTCAAACTCTTACAGTTCTTCTGTTAAAATAAAACATTTACACTTATAGTCTGTTTGAATTATTCTAGAATACTTGTGTTTAGCTTAAACACTGCTTTCTAGCTTACTTGTCAAGGAACCGACTAGAGGGGAGGCATGCCTTGATTTAGTCTTTTCAAATAACGAAGACAGAATAACGAAAACAGAGGTCAGAGAGCCATTGGCAAACTCAGACCACAACATGGTCTCATTTGAAGTATTTTTAAAAACCCCAAAAGTAATGACTAAAGATAATGCTTACAATTTTAGAAAAGCAAACTATGAAGGTATGAAACAGAGACTAACAGAAGTAGATTGGAGTAAAATAGAGAAAACATCCAGAGAAAAAGGATGGCTGTTTTTTAAAAATGTAGTACTAGAGGCGCAAAACAATTACATCCCAAAAGTAGACAAATCTAAATCTAAAACAAAATGGTTTAATAGATCAATTAAAAGAAATATTCTGAGACTTTACAGAGCATTTAAAGAGGGACCAAGAACCAAGTACACAGAAAGAGAACTTCGAACTGCAAACACAAGTCAAAAAGGAAGTTAGAAAGGCCAAGAGAGAGATAGAAATCAATATTGCTAATGGGGCTAAAACCAATTCCAAAATGTTTTTCCAATATTATAACAGCAAGAGAACATTCAAAGAGGAGGTTAAATGTCTAAGAGACACAAATGGCAAAATCATAGATGAAGAAAAAAAAATAGTAAATATATTAAATGATTACTTTTCACAGGTTTTTACAAAGGAGGACACGGACAACATGCCCCACATGTCGACCTGTTCCTATCCAATTTTAAATAACTTTAGCATAACAGAGGCAGAAGTGTTAAAGGGACTAGGAGCTCTTAAAATAAACAAATCCCCTGGGCCGGATGAGATCCTCCCAATAGTACTCAAAGAAATGAAAGAAGTTATTTACAAACCGCTAACCAAGATCATGCAACAGTCTCTTGACACAGGGGTTGTACCGACAGACTGGAAAATTGCAAACGTAATACCGATCCACAAAAAGGGAGACAAAACCGAACCAGGTAACTACAGACCAATAAGCCTGACTTATATTATATGCAAACTTATGGAAACTATAATAAGATCTAAAATGGAAAATTACCTATATGGTAACAATATCCTGGAAGACAGTCAGCATGGTTTTAGGAAAGGGAGATCGTGTCTAACTAACCTGCTTGATTTTTTTTGAGGATACAACATCGACAATGGATAATTGCAAAGCATACGACATGGTTTATTTAGATTTCCAGAAAGCTTTTGACAAAGTCCAGCATAAAAGATTAATTCTCAAACTGAATGCAGTAGGGATTCAAGGAAATGCAAGTACATGGATTAGGGAGTGGTTAACATGTAGAAAACAGAAAGTACTGATTAGAGGAGAAAACTCAAAAAGGAGCGAGGTAACCAGTCGTGTACTACAGGGATCAGTATTAGGTCCTCTGCTATTCCTAATCTACATTAATGATTTAGATTCTGGTATAGTAAGCAAATTTGTTAAATTCGCAGATGCCACAAAAATAGGAGGAGTGGCAGTAGGAAAGGTCATTCAAAATGATCTAGACAGCATTCAGAACTGGGCAGACACATGGCAAATGACATTTAATAGAGAAAAGTGTAAAGTATTGCATTCAGGCAATAAAAAGGTGCATTATAAATATCATATGGGAGATACTGAAATTGAAGAAGGGAACAATGAAAAAGACCTAGGAGTTCATGTTGACTCAGAAATGTCTTCATCTAGACAATGTGGGGAAGCTATAAAAAAAGGCCAACAAGATGTTTGGATATATTGTGAGAAGTGTTGAATTAAAATCAAGGGAAGTAATGTTAAAACTTTACAATGCATTAGTAAGACCTCACCTAGAATATTGTGTTCAGTTCTGGTCACCTTGTTACAAAAAGGATATTGCTGCTCTAGAAAGAGTGCAAAGAAGAGCAACCAGAATTATCCCGGGTTGTAAAGGCATGCCGTATGCAGACAGGTTAAAAGAATTGAATCTATTCAGTCTTGAACAAAGAAGACTACGCAGTGATCTGATTCAAGTATTCAAAATCCTAAAAGGTATAGACAATGTCGACCCAGGGGACTTTTTTGACCTGAAAAAAGAAACAAGGACCAGGGGTCACAAATAGAGATTAGATAAAGGAGCATTCAGAGCAGAAAATATGAGGCACTTTTTTACGCAGAGAATTGTGAGGGTCTGGAACCAACTCCCCAGTAATGTTGTTGAAGCTGACACCCAGGGATCCTTCAAGAAGCTGCTTGATGAGATTCTGGGATCAATAAGCTACTAACAACCAAACGAGCAAGACGGGCTGAATGGCCTCCTCTCGTTTGTAAACTTTCTTATGTTTTTTATGTTCTATGTTCTTTCTGCTCAAGGTTATAATAGACTAAACAAGAATGTAGAATGCTCTAGCATAACTATAGGTTAATACAAAATATATTGTAACTTTTTGTATAAACAGTGTGTTTTAACAATGTGTTTCGTATTTCTGCTGGCTTTATATTCTTTAAAACACAGTACCGTTATTACAGCATTTTAACACACATACAGTTTCACAAATGTTCAATTCCCAAAGATCAGCCTGCTTCCAGTAGCTGTCACAGTTTTGGATCAGTTTCTGCTCTCAGTGAGTTTGTCAAAGCCACCACAGGTGTGTCTTTAAAAGCCTGATACCTGCAAAAACTTAAATCTTGTTAGCAGAGCTTCCATCTCTACATTCTCATTCCCATCATCAGTGGGAAGACTTCAAATAAATTAAACTGTTTCTATCAAAGAGACATCTATCTCTGCCGCATAAACCTTTCACTCAGAAAAGGTGATCTCACCTTGTACAAAGGAAGACAGGTTTTAGATTCATTTGTGACAACACACACAAAAAAGAATCCTCAGGAATGGTGAAGCAAGTCTTTTGGATTTTTCTTTTAAAATACAAGGAGTTTCACAAACGCTAGTGTAGCAGTGATAAGTAGGGCCCTGTGTTTTACACGACCTGCTTTCTTAGGCTGCACTTCATTCCTCCCACCGCAAGGTGGTCATGTAGTCTGCTTAATTAAACCACTTATTGATTAATAATCTCAATTAGTCATTCTAATCAACACGCCAATATGCGTGAATAGGCAGCAGCAGCTACGGACATTTACTTAGTCATGAATCCCTTTAAGAAGTACTAATACTTCTTATTCAGTTTTATTTCTTAGAATGTGTAAATAAGTCATTTAAATGTTTCAGTTTACTAGTAGGAACACATAATTTGCCAACAAAATATTTTAAAAAAACAGCACTGATTCCCAGAACAATTTATATAAAATACTGCAATCATAACATCAATGAGGCCAGCCAGGAGGGAGTTGCAGTAGTCTAGGTGGGAGAGTACCAGGGCCTGGACCAGGAACTGGGTGGCGTAGGTGAGGAAGGGTCAGATTCTTCGTATGTTGCTCAGGAAGAATCAGCAAGTGCATGCCAGAGTGGAGATGTGCTGGGAATAAGAGAGGCAGGGGTCCAGGGTGACTCCGAGGTTCTTAGCTGAGGAGGAGGGAGAGAGTGTGGTAGATTCCAGAGGAACGGAGATAGAGAGATCAGAATAGGAGGAGGAGGGAAAGAAAAGGAGGTCAAATTTAGGAGGTTGAGTTTGAGGTGATGCAAGTTATCCAGGAGGAGATAGCAGACAGACAGGTAGAGATATGGGAGGGGATGGTGGAGTCAGAGGGGGGGGAAGGAGAGGAAAATCTGAGCATCATCAGCATAGAAATGGTATGAGAAACCATAGGATGCGATGAGGGGGCTCAGGGAGCGGGTGTAGAGAGAGAACAGGAGAGGACCTAAGACTGACCCTTGGGGGACTCCTGTTGAGAGAGGGCGAGGTGTGGAGGTTGCTCCACGCCAGGTTACCTGGTAAGTGCGGTTGGAGAGGTAGGAGGAGAACGAGGCCAGTGCAGTGCCAGAGATTCCCAGGTCAGCGAGAGAGGATAGTAGAATTGAGTGATCGATAGTGTCAAAGGCAGCAGAGAGGTCGAGGAGAATTAGGACAGAGGAGAGAGAGGCAGCACGGGTAGAGTTTAGTGAGTTAGTGACAGACAGGAGGGTGGTTTCAGTGGAGTGAGCAGAGCGGAAGCCAGATTGGAGAGGGTTGAGCAGAGAGTGGTTGGACAGGAAAGCAGAGTGCTGGCGGTGTACAGCCCACTCGAGGGTTTTGGAGAGGAAGGGTAGGAGAGAGACAGGACGGTACCTCTGGAGGGAGGTGGGGTCAAAGGTAGGTTTTTTGAGGAAGGGAGTGATAGAGGCTTGTTTGAAGGCAGAGGGAAAGAGACCAGAAAGGAGAGAGGTGTTGGCATGGCATCAGAGCTTTGGGGCAGCTTCATCACAAATAGCATTGCCCTATAAGCTTGGACCTAACATCACCGTGGATGAGCAGCTATTTCCCCACAAAGGCACGCTGTCGCTGGACACAGTACGTGGCCAACAAACCAGACAAGTTTGGCATTAAATTCTGGCTTGCAGCTGATGTGGATTCCAAATACCTTGTAAATTGTTTCCCCTACCTGGGAAAGCACGAAACGCGCCCTGCTGGTGAGAGACTAGGAGACAGTGTTGTGCTGATGCTGATGGAGCCGTACTTGGGCAAAGGAGAAAATGTCACAATTTTTTTACTTCTCTCCATTTGGCCAGGGAGTTGGAGAAAAAAAAAAACCTTGGTAGGGACTGTGAACAAGGCAAGACGAGAGTTACCACCAACAGCTCAAGCCGTGCGAGCCCCTCTGCACTCCACTACACTCCTCAAGCCGTGTGAGCCCCCCTGCACTCCACTACACTCCTCAAGCCGCGCGAGCCCCCATGCACTCTGCTACACTCCTCAAGCCGCGCGAGCCCCCCTGCACTCCACAACACTCCTCAAGCCGTGTGAGCCCCCCTGCACTCCACTACACTCCTTAAGCCGTGTGAGCCCCCCTGCACTCCACTCCACTCCTCAAGCCATGCGAGCCCCCCTGCACTCCACTACACTCCTCAAGCCGTGCGAGCCCCCCTGCACTCCACTCCACTCCACAGGCAGAATGACAGTGCCACCCTGAGTGTGTACAGGTGTAAAAACAAAAAAATGCTTATTTTAAACTCTCTGCACAAATCAGTGACCATCGGGACTGATGCTAAACGAAAGCCAGAGACTGTTGCATTTTACAACGCAACGAAGTACGGTGTGGATGTACTGGATCAAATGGCACGGCTGCATTCTGTCAAAGATGGGACTCGCAGATGGCCAACGCTTTGTTTTTGTACAAGGAGTGCACCGGAAACACAATCACTCGGAGGGACTTCATTTTGCAGCTAGCCCTGGAGCTACGGCAAAAACATTTTCATAAGAGACACTAAAGCCGGCTGGCAAATGCCTCTCAACCTTCAGCCAGTGCTGCGCCCACTGGCACACGGAATAAAAGACAATGCCAGGTTTCTAAATGCAATAAAAGCAGAATGTCTGTGCCTGTTGTGAAAATGCAGTCTGTGGTAAATGCACTGGTACAGTTGAAAAGCGTGTTTTCTGCGTAGATATTACTTAGAAAGCTGTTTCACTCAAAGTGTTTTCACGTTGCATAAGTTATGTTATATTTTTGTTTTATGCTAATTTTATAACTAGTTATTTGTGTTTTATAATTGTATATGTGCATACAGCTTTCTACACCTGTTTACACAGAAGTTTATTACGTAAAGTTTATTTTATTACAGTTTTTCATGTTTATGTATATGTGCTCTTTTTGAACAAAAATAATAAAAAAGTTTAATTTTCAATTTAAATACAGTGTTTCGGCTCTGAAAATGTTACATATGATGTTCATAAATGATGTTCATATTAAGTTGTATCCAATTGTTTGTTTTTCATTTTCATATCGAAGCCGTTTTAAAATGCAGCCGCACATTTTGCGGGTGCGGCGGTTGTATGTAGTCCGAAATCTCAGCGGTTCTAGTGGTAAGAATGATATCCAAAAACAATACACAGGGACTCACAGTACAATGATTAAACTTGTTTTTTCAGATGAGTGATTTAAAGAAAGTGTTTTACTAGTTTTGTGAAGCTGTACCCCTTCAAAACCCTGAATGCTGCTCGGAGTCGGGACACCACTTGCACATTTACATGAGTTTTACTTTTCTTTTTTGTTAACAGCCGATTCAGAATTGAGCTCCTGGATTCTGAATACCCCGATATTTACATGCCTGGAATTGAGCTCCTGGATTATGAATACCCCGATATTTACATGCCTGGAATTGAGCTCCTGGATTCTGAATACCCCGATATTTACATGCCTGGAATTGAGCTCCTGGATTCTGAATACCCCGATATTTACATGCCTGGAATTGAGCTCCTGGATTCTGAATACCCCGATATTTACATGCCTGGAATTGAGCTCCTGGATTCTGAATACCCCGATATTTACATGCCTGGAATTGAGCTCCTGGATTCTGAATACCCCGATATTTACATGCCTGGAATTGAGCTCCTGGATTCTGAATACCCCGATATTTACATGCCTGGAATTGAGCTCCTGGATTCTGAATACCCCGATATTTACATGCCTGGAATTGAGCTCCTGGATTCTGAATACCCCGATATTTACATGCCTGGAATTGAGCTCCTGGATTATGAATACCCCGATATTTACATGCCTGGAATTGAGCTCCTAGATTCTGAATACCCCGATATTTACATGCCTGGAATTGAGCTCCTGGATTCTGAATACCCCGATATTTACATGCCTGGAATTGAGCTCCTGGATTCTGAATACCCCGATATTTACATGCCTGGAATTGAGCTCCTGGATTCTGAATACCCCGATATTTACATGCCTGGAATTGAGCTCCTGGATTATGAATACCCCGATATTTACATGCCTGGAATTGAGCTCCTGGATTCTGAATACCCCGATATTTACATGCCTGGAATTGAGCTCCTGGATTCTGAATACCCCGATATTTACATGCCTGGAATTGAGCTCCTGGATTCTGAATACCCCGATATTTACATGCCTGGAATTGAGCTCCTGGATTCTGAATACCCCGATATTTACATGCCTGGAATTGAGCTCCTGGATTCTGAATACCCCGATATTTACATGCCTGGAATTGAGCTCCTGGATTCTGAATACCCCGATATTTACATGCCTGGAATTGAGCTCCTGGATTCTGAATACCCCGATATTTACATGCCTGGAATTGAGCTCCTGGATTCTGAATACCCCGATATTTACATGCCTGGAATTGAGCTCCTGGATTCTGAATACCCCGATATTTACATGCCTGGAATTGAGCTCCTGGATTCTGAATACCCCGATATTTACATGCCTGGAATTGAGCTCCTGGATTCTGAATACCCCGATATTTACATGCCTGGAATTGAGCTCCTGGATTCTGAATACCCCGATATTTACATGCCTGGAATTGAGCTCCTGGATTCTGAATACCCCGATATTTACATGCCTGGAATTGAGCTCCTGGATTCTGAATACCCGATATTTACATGCCTGGAATTGAGCTCCTGGATTCTGAATACCCCGATATTTTACATGCCTGGAATTGAGCTCCTGGATTCTGAATACCCCGATATTTACATGCCTGGAATTGAGCTCCTGGATTCTGAATACCCCGATATTTACATGCCTGGAATTGAGCTCCTGGATTCTGAATACCCCGATATTTACATGCCTGGAATTGAGCTCCTGGATTCTGAATACCCCGATATTTACATGCCTGGAATTGAGCTCCTGGATTCTGAATACCCCGATATTTACATGCCTGGAATTGAGCTCCTGGATTCTGAATACCCCGATATTTACATGCCTGGAATTGAGCTCCTGGATTCTGAATACCCCGATATTTACATGCCTGGAATTGAGCTCCTGGATTCTGAATACCCCGATATTTACATGCCTGGAATTGAGCTCCTGGATTATGAATACCCCGATATTTACATGCCTGGAATTGAGCTCCTGGATTCTGAATACCCCGATATTTACATGCCTGGAATTGAGCTCCTGGATTCTGAATACCCCGATATTTACATGCCTGGAATTGAGCTCCTGGATTCTGAATACCCCGATATTTACATGCCTGGAATTGAGCTCCTGGATTCTGAATACCCCGATATTTACATGCCTGGAATTGAGCTCCTGGATTCTGAATACCCCGATATTTACATGCCTGGAATTGAGCTCCTGGATTCTGAATACCCCGATATTTACATGCCTGGAATTGAGCTCCTGGATTCTGAATACCCCGATATTTACATGCCTGGAATTGAGCTCCTGGATTCTGAATACCCCGATATTTACATGCCTGGAATTGAGCTCCTGGATTCTGAATACCCCGATATTTACATGCCTGGAATTGAGCTCCTGGATTCTGAATACCCCGATATTTACATGCCTGGAATTGAGCTCCTGGATTCTGAATACCCCGATATTTACATGCCTGGAATTGAGCTCCTGGATTCTGAATACCCCGATATTTACATGCCTGGAATTGAGCTCCTGGATTCTGAATACCCCGATATTTACATGCCTGGAATTGAGCTCCTGGATTCTGAATACCCCGATATTACATGCCTGGAATTGAGCTCCTGGATTCTGAATACCCCGATATTTACATGCCTGGAATTGAGCTCCTGGATTCTGAATACCCCGATATTTACATGCCTGGAATTGAGCTCCTGGATTCTGAATACCCCGATATTTACATGCCTGGAATTGAGCTCCTGGATTATGAATACCCCGATATTTACATGCCTGGAATTGAGCTCCTGGATTCTGAATACCCCGATATTTACATGCCTGGAATTGAGCTCCTGGATTCTGAATACCCCGATATTTACATGCCTGGAATTGAGCTCCTGGATTCTGAATACCCCGATATTTACATGCCTGGAATTGAGCTCCTGGATTCTGAATACCCCGATATTTACATGCCTGGAATTGAGCTCCTGGATTCTGAATACCCCGATATTTACATGCCTGGAATTGAGCTCCTGGATTCTGAATACCCCGATATTTACATGCCTGGAATTGAGCTCCTGGATTCTGAATACCCCGATATTTACATGCCTGGAATTGAGCTCCTGGATTCTGAATACCCCGATATTTACATGCCTGGAATTGAGCTCCTGGATTCTGAATACCCCGATATTTACATGCCTGGAATTGAGCTCCTGGATTCTGAATACCCCGATATTTACATGCTTTTTATTGCATAATGTAAACTAGAAGCTTTTTATTGCATAAAAAGGCAAGTTAGTCAAGATGTTTTTTTTGTTTTTTTTTAACATTTATAAAGGCACAAGTAGTTTACATTCTTAACATTTTTTCATTTAAAATTGCATTGTATATTGTTTATAGAACCACATATATAGTTTACATAACCACTACAGCAGTATATTTGAATGGAGAATAAAAAGGACAAATAACTGAAATCAATAATATGTCTGCACATACACAATGCGGTGACTTAAAATATACAATTACAAGACAAAGAAAAGACTGCCCATGGACAAGTACTCTTAAACACAAACAAATCTAAACCTGCTACAATGTTGAATTTAAAATAGCGCTGAGAAATTCAATTCTGTACTTTGAAGATCATCTTCTTGTTGGCCAAAGTTGTCTTCTTAATTTCTTGGCAGGTTCCTGCTCACTCTGGTTATTGCACCTTTAATTCTGAAAAACATTGAATATCATGATAATATTTACATCTTTTTAAGCGATTTAATTGTGTTCACTGAATCCTCTAATTTGAGTTTTATTTTGTTAATCTGAAATCACAGTGTTTATGTTTACAATGACTTTTAGGAAGCCCTAGCGGTATGCACTCTTCCCATGATGCACTATTTTGTTACACAACTTTTGTTATGTTATGAAGTCCATGATTAAAAGTGGTACTGTACAACCAAAAAACCTTGTAAACTTGGCATAAAGACTCAGCTCAGCTTTCATTCATGTCGCTTCTTTTTGTTTTGGCCTCTCAATCATTAGGGACACATAAGCACGCGGAGAGGCCAAAGCGGGGAGACGACCATTTTAGAGCCTGGAGGAAGGGCTACCCTCAGCCATGGATTTTCTAAAGTTTCCTCCTACCATCAAAAATTTAAAAATAAAGTAGGGTTTTTTCCTTACCTGAGCACAGAGTGGTTCGATTTAGTATGGGGGGGGCGTGGTCAGGCTGGAGAGGCTAGGCTCGTCCCTTGGTGCAGTCATGCCCTGTGTTCATTCGCTTACTTTCATTATCATTTCATATTGACAATGTGCTGTACAGCTGTTGTTTATTCATTCATTTAAATCATTGTACCACTCATGGCTCGGCGGCTTTGTCTTTAGGGGAGGGTGGCCCATAGCCACTCTCTATCTGAGCACCGGGATTGCATGATATCTTTTGTGTATTCGCCTGGTCAGCCAACATTGCGAGTAGCTGTCGAGCTCCCAGAGACAGGGCCCCGGTCCAAATCTATTCACCATGGCTGTTGTGTAGCTATTCAAATCTTGCTCATTGTAGCCACTCAT
>NW_026708243.1:0-20000 GCF_902713425.1 Acipenser ruthenus
TGCAGAGGCATGCTGGGAGCTGTAGTCCTAGCCAGGGCTGTACCGATTCACAATACAATAACTATGGCAGCGCAGCTAGAACTGAAGAGCAGCTCCTGAACTCACAGTCAAAGCAACACAGACTGAGCAAAAACAATGTAATACAGCCCAGCCCAGCGCATTGCAGTTAAAGAACTACAGCTCCCAGCATCCCTCACCATTGCCGCGGGTGCAGAGGCATGCTGGGAGCTGTAGTCCTAGCCAGGGCTGTAGCGATTCACAATACAATAACTATGGCAGCGCAGCTAGAACTGAAGAGCAGCTCCTGAACTCGCAGTCAAAGCAACACAGACTGAGCAACAAACTAATAATAATAATCAAAGTTCCCAGTTTAACGCGACTTTCTAAACTGTTTTCCGGTCAGATCTCTGGTCATTCTTTCCCGCAGTGTAATTTCAAATAGGAGAATAAACATCTAAGAGGTAAGTTTGCCACTGAAAGCAGAACTGAATCTAATGCAGCGATTTTTCATTCTACAAGCAGGGAGCTGCACTGAGACTGGAAGATAATACAGACAGAGGCTGAAAGGGGCTTAAAATTGCCTCTCGTTTCGCTCTCTCTGAGAAAGCGTCAATTTAGACCCCTTGCTTAGTGCTCCTTTAAAGGGAGGGGCCAGTGATCATGTTAATAAAGCTAATAAGAGGTGAGAGAATGGATTTTAAAGATGGTCAGTGCTCCTTTAAAGGGAGGGGCCGGTGATCATGTTAATAAAGCTAATAAGAGGTGAGAGAATGGATTTTAAAGACGGTCAGCGCTCCTTTAAAGGGAGGGGCCGGTGATCATGTTAATAAAGCTAATAAGAGGTGAGAGAATGGATTTTAAAGATGGTCAGCGCTCCTTTAAAGGGAGGGGCCAGTGATCATGTTAATAAAGCTAATAAGAGGTGAGAGAATGGATTTTAAAGATGGTCAGCGCTCCTTTAAAGGGAGGGGCCAGTGATCATGTTAATAAAGCTCATAAGAGGTGCGCTTGCAACAGCACAGTGTTTAGAATCAGGCAGTCGCCTCAAGCCAGTTAACTGATGTGTAGCGATGTTGTCTAAACTTGAGGCACGCTTGACTGATCGCTCGGGGACAGACGTGTGGCATGGCGTGTTTATTTTAAAAAAGGTTCTGCGTTCTGCCTCCCTCTCCCCCCCTCCCTCTCCTCCCTCTCCTCTCCTCCCTCCCTCCCTCCCTGTGCGATTGACAGATGAAAAGAGGCTGTTTTTGTAATTACTTGTCAGGAACAGAGCTGGCACTAGCAGCCCCCGGAGCGTCTCATGAAAGTAACGTCTCAATTAAAGGGCTTGTTCTCATTATAAAGGGGCTGCTGAGTGAACGGGCGCGAGAGAGTGAGAGGAGATAAAGACTGCAAATTAATAACACAGCTTCTGTTGCAGGAGGCAGGCAACCGCGCTGCAGCCCAGCACCCTAACCACTGAGCTCCTCAAACCCCACTGCCTTCCACACTGCAGCCCAGCACCCTAACCACTGAGCTCCTCAAACCTCACTGCCTTCCACACTGCAGCCCAGCACCCTAACCACTGAGCTCCTCAAACCTCACTGCCTTCCACACTGCAGCCCAGCACCCTAACCACTGAGCTCCTCAAACCCCACTGCCTTCCACACTGCAGCCCAGCACCCTAACCACTGAGCTCCTCAAACCCACTGCCTTCCACACTGCAGCCCAGCACCCTAACCACTGAGCTCCTCGAACCCACTGCCTTCCACACTGCAGCCCAGCACCCTAACCACTGAGCTCCTCAAACCCACTGCCTTCCACACTGCAGCCCAGCACCCTAACCACTGAGCTCCTCAAACCTCACTGCCTTCCACACTGCAGCCCAGCACCCTAACCACTGAGCTCCTCAAACCCACTGCCTTCCACACTGCAGGCCAGCACCCTAACCACTGAGCTCCTCAAACCCGCTGCCTTCCACACTGCAGCCCAGCGTTTTCTCTCTTTCTTTCTTTCTTTCTTTCTTTCTTTCTTTCTTTCATTGTGGGTCTGTCTGTCTGTCTGTCTGTCTGTCTGTCTGTCTGCAGCTTTAATGAAACTAAACTCTCTTCAGAATGTAGTAAACTAACACAGACCCCAAGAAGAAGGGATTATATTGTAGCGTCAAACTGAACAGGATTGTGGGGCTCTGTCTGTCTGTCTGTCTGTCTGTCTGTCTGTCTGCAGCTTTAATGAAACTAAACTCTTTTCAGAATGTAGTAAACTAACACAGACCCCAAGAAGAAGGGATTATATTGTAGCGTCAAACTGAACAGGATTGTGGGGCTCTGTCTGTCTGTCTGTCTGTCTGTCTGTCTGCAGCTTTAATGAAACTAAACTCTTTTCAGAATGTAGTAAACTAACACAGACCCCAAGAAGAAGGGATTATATTGTAGTGTCAAACTGAACAGGATTGTGGGGCTCTGTCTGTCTGTCTGTCTGTCTGTCTGTCTGTCTGTCTGTCTGTCTGTCTGCAGCTAGTAATGCCTGTGTGACCCCTACGTGACCCCAAGGCTGATTTGCTCGCTCAGGTGGTGTGAGAGGTGAAAGGTCAGGCTGCTTCAGTGATTTGCTGCAGGCCCCTCCCCAAGACTTTATAACCAGCCTGTCAGTGACATCATCCACCCCCCATCCCTGCAATATAAACCAGCCTGTCCGTGACATCATCCACCCCCCATCCCAGCAATATAAACCAGCCTGTCAGTGACATCATCCACCCCCCATCCCAGCAATATAAACCAGCCTGTCAGTGACATCATCCACCCCCCATCCCTGCAATATAAACCAGCCTGTCCGTGACATCATCCACCCCCCATCCCAGCAATATAAACCAGCCTGTCAGTGACATCATCCACCCCCCATCCCAGCAATATAAACCAGCCTGTCAGTGACATCATCCACCCCCCATCCCAGCAATATAAACCAGCCTGTCAGTGACATCATCCACCCCCCATCCCAGCAATATAAACCAGCCTGTCAGTGACATCATCTACCCCCCATCCCAGCAATATAAACCAGCCTGTCAGTGACATCATCCACCCCCCATCCCTGCAATATAAACCAGCCTGTCCGTGACATCATCCACCCCCCATCCCAGCAATATAAACCAGCCTGTCAGTGACATCATCCACCCCCCATCCCAGCAATATAAACCAGCCTGTCAG
This sequence comes from Acipenser ruthenus, assembly GCF_902713425.1. Lineage (NCBI taxonomy): Eukaryota > Metazoa > Chordata > Actinopteri > Acipenseriformes > Acipenseridae > Acipenser > Acipenser ruthenus. Next base: position 3,183 of record NW_026708243.1, read on the forward strand.
TGACATCATCCACCCCCCATCCCAGCAATATAAACCAGCCTGTCAGTGACATCATCCACCCCCCATCCCAGCAATATAAACCAGCCTGTCAGTGACATCATCCACCTCCCATCCCAGCAATATAAACCAGCCTGTCAGTGACATCACCCACCCCCCATCCCAGCAATATAAACCAGCCTGTCAGTGACATCATCCACCTCCCATCCCAGCAATATAAACCAGCCTGTCAGTGACATCACCCACCCCCCATCCCAGCAATATAAACCAGCCTGTCAGTGACATCATCCACCCCCCATCCCAGCAATATAAACCAGCCTGTCAGTGACATCATCCACCCCCATCCCAGCAATATAAACCAGCCTGTCAGTGACATCATCCACCCCCCATCCCAGCAATATAAACCAGCCTGTCAGTGACATCACCCACCCCCCATCCCAGCAATATAAACCAGCCTGTCAGTGACATCATCCACCCCCCATCCCAGCAATATAAACCAGCCTGTCAGTGACATCATCCACCCCCATCCCAGCAATATAAACCAGCCTGTCAGTGACCATTTTTTAGACTTCTAATTTTAAAGTCTGTTTCAAAGCTCTTTTCGAAACGTCTGCTCTGGTGCACTGGGGGGAGGGGGGGGGGGGGGGGTGGTGGTGGTTGTGATCTGACCTTCAAATCTCTGCAAGAAGAGCCTGCTAACCCTGACACTATCAGAGCACTAGAGCAGACATCTCAAAAATAGAGCTCTAAAACAGACTTTAAAGCTCTAAGTGTAAAAAGCTGCCAGGATGTGAACGATGAAAAAAGAAATAAGAACATAAGAAAGTTTCCAAACGAGAGGAGGCTCCATTCAGCCCATCTTGCTCGTTTGGTTGTTAGTAGCTTATTGATCCCAGAATCTCATCAAGCAGCTTCTTGAAGGATCCCAGGGTGTCAGCTTCAACAACATTACTGGGGAGTTGGTTCCAGACCCTCACAATTCTCTGTGTAAAAAAGTGCCTCCTATTTTCTGTTCTGAATGCCCCTTTATCTAATCTCCATTCCCCTGGTCCTTGTTTCTTTTTTCAGGTCCCCTGGGTCGACATTGTCTATACCTTTTAGGATTTTGAATGTTTGAATCTGATCACCACATAGTCTTCTTTGTTCAAGACTGAATAGATTCAGTTCTTTTAGCCTGTCTGCATACGACATGCCTTTTAAACCCGGGATAATTCTGGTTGCTCTTCTTTGCGCTCTTTCTAGAGCAGCAATATCCTTTTTGTAACGAGGTGACCAGAACTGAACACAATATTCTAGGTGAGGTCTTACTAATGCATTGTAGAGTTTTAACATTACTTCCCTTGATTTAAATTCAGCACTTCTCACAATATATCCGAGCATCTTGTTGGTCTTTTTTATAGCTTCCCCACATTGTCTAGATGAAGACATTTCTGAGTCAACATAAACTCCTAGGTCTTTTTCATAGATTCCTTCTTCAATTTCAGTATCTCCCATATGATATTTATAATGCACATTTTTATTGCCTGCGTGCAATACCTTACACTTTTCTCTATTAAATGTCATTTGCCATGTGTCAGAGATACTCACACAAAGAGACACACACACACACACACACACACACACACACACACACACACACAGATATACAGAAACACACACACACACACACACACACACACACACACACACACACAGATATACAGAAACACACACACACACACAGATACACACACACAGATACACACACAGAAAAACACACACACACAGATACAGAGACACAGATACACACACACACAGACACACAGAGATACACAGACACAGATACACACACACACAGACACACAGAGATACACAGACACAGATACACACACACACAGACACACACAGATACACAGACACAGATACACAGACACAGAGACACACGCACACACACAGACACAGATACACACACACAGACACACACAGATACACAGACACAGATACACACACACACAGACACACACAAATACACAGACAGATACACACATACACACAGACACACACAGATACACAGACACAGATACACATACACAGAGACACACGCACACACACAGACACAGATACACACACACAGACACACACAGATACACAGACACAGATACACACACACACAGACACACACAGATACACAGACAGATACACACATACACACAGACACACACAGATACACAGACACAGATACACAGACACAGAGACACACGCACACACACAGACACAGATACACACACACAGACACACACAGATACACAGACACAGATACACAGACACACACACACAGAGACACACACACACACAGATACAAAGACACAGAGACACACACACACACAGATACACACACACACAGATACACAGACACACACAGACACAGAGACACACACACAGACAGATACACACACGCACAGATACCCACACACAAGTACAGACACAATATTCTAGGTGAGGTCTTACTAATGCATTGTAGAGTTTTAACATTACTTCCCTTGATTTAAATTCAACACTTCTCACAATATAGAAACGAGTCCGTTAGTGAAACAGCTATAGAAACACGAGGGGGGGCGATCAACGCTGGAATTAGGAGAAGCATCCAATCTATAAGAGACACGGGAGCATAACTGAGCCGTGGATCCTGTGAGCCGAAGAGGATTGGAAGGTAAACAGCTTCGAAACTTTGAGATCGGATTTTGTTTTTTTTTGGTTCTTAAATCGACTGCAGGTTTTTTCGTTTTTTTCAAACAAAGGGTATTCTGTTACCCGTGGGGGGGGAGTGAGTTTATCTGTGCAGTAACTGCCCTCTGAGAAATCCAAAGCAAGCGGCCAAATCAATTTTTCACGGTCTGAAAACTCTTACATGATGTTTACATTTTTTGGGGGGAGGAAAATTACCAAGGAAAAAAAAAAAATATCTTTTTCAAAAGGCACATAAAAATTTCAAAGAGGGGGAAACGTTAATTTAAAAGCCTGATTTAGATTTTTTTTTTTTTTTTTTTTTTGGTGTAGTTTAGTGTTTAACAAAAAGCATTCTTGTGCTGGAATTTATTTAAAAAAAAAAAAAAAAATTTTAATGGATCCAGATCATTCTCTTAGGAAAAACTCTGTCCCTCTTTTCTGATGTTCCTGCAGTTTTTTCTACATTACAGAAAGGTTAACCCTTTAAAGGAGCGCTGACCATCTTTAAAATCCATTCTCTCGCCTCTTATTAGCTTTATTAACATGATCACCGGCCCCTCCCTTTAAAGGAGCGCTGACCATCTTTAAAATCCATTCTCTCACCTCTTATTAACTTTATTAACATGATCACTGGCCCCTCCCTTTAAAGGAGCGCTGACCATCTTTAAAATCCATTCTCTCGCCTCTTATTAGCTTTATTAACATGATCACCGGCCCCTCCCTTTAAAGGAGCGCTGACCATCTTTAAAATCCATTCTCTCACCTCTTATTAGCTTTATTAACAGGATCACTGGCCCCTCCCTTTAAAGGAGCGCTGACCATCTTTAAAATCCATTCTCTCACCTCTTATTAGCTTTATTAACATGATCACCGGCCCCTCCCTTTAAAGGAGCGCTGACCATCTTTAAAATCCATTCTCTCACCTCTTATTAGCTTTATTAACATGATCACCGGCCCCTCCCTTTAAAGGAGCGCTGACCATCTTTAAAATCCATTCTCTCACCTCTTATTAGCTTTATTAACACGATCACCGGCCCCTCCCTTTAAAGGAGCACTGACCATCTTTAAAATCCATTCTCTCACCTCTTATTAGCTTTATTAACATGATCACTGGCCCCTCCCTTTAAAGGAGCGCCTCCCTTTAAAATCAAAACTAAAACGAACTTATGAGAATATAAACAAACTGGACAGACAATAAGAGTTCATAGATGCAGGACAGGATTCAGATTTTAGTGCACAGTGCTGTTGTGAGACTTCTAAATTTACTCTGAGTAAATATTGGCAATGGCTTACATCCTACTGAATTAAGCTAACTTCTGCTAATCGCTTGACATTTGTAAGCACAGCCCGAGAGAAACTTAATTTAAGCTTTTAATACAACTAGCTGTGTGACGTAACCATCTCCATGCTTACTGAATAATCTATACAGCAAATACAGTGTAGTCCGATCAGAAACTCCAAACCAGAAGAGACCGAGAGAGAAAGTCAAGTTAGCAGAGAAACGTTTTAATGCCTTCGTCATCCAGAACTTCACTGGATCAGAAACTCAAAAACCAGAAGAGACCGAGAGAGAAAGTCAAGTTAGCAGAGAAACGTTTTAATGCCTTCGTCATCCAGAACTTCACTGGATCAGAAACTCCAAACCAGAAGAGACCGAGAGAGAAAGTCAAGTTAGCAGAGAAACGTTTTAATGCCTTCATCATCCAGAACTTCACTGGATCAGAAACTCCAAACCAGAAGAGACCGAGAGAGAAAGTCAAGTTAGCAGAGAAACGTTTTAATGCCTTCGTCATCCAGAACGTCACTGGATCAGAAACTCAAAAACCAGAAGAGACCGAGAGAGAAAGTCAAGTTAGCAGAGAAACGTTTTAATGCCTTCGTCATCCAGAACTTCACTGGATCAGAAACTCAAAAACCAGAAGAGACCGAGAGAGAAAGTCAAGTTAGCAGAGAAACGTTTTAATGCCTTCGTCATCCAGAACTTCACTGGATCAGAAACTCCAAACCAGAAGAGACCGAGAGAGAAAGTCAAGTTAGCAGAGAAACGTTTTAATGCCTTCGTCATCCAGAACTTCACTGGATCAGAAACTCCAAACCAGAAGAGACCGAGAGAGAAAGTCAAGTTAGCAGAGAAACGTTTTAATGCCTTCATCATCCAGAACTTCACTGGATCAGAAACTCCAAACCAGAAGAGACCGAGAGAGAAAGTCAAGTTAGCAGAGAAACGTTTTAATACCTTCGTCATCCAGAACTTCACTGGATCAGAAACTCCAAACCAGAAGAGACCGAGAGAGAAAGTCAAGTTAGCAGAGAAACGTTTTAATGCCTTCATCATCCAGAACTTCACTGGATCAGAAACTCCAAACCAAAAGAGACCGAGAGAGAAAGTCAAGTTAGCAGAGAAACGTTTTAATGCCTTCATCATCCAGAACATCACTGGATCAGAAACTCAAAAACCAGAAGAGACCGAGAGAGAAAGTCAAGTTAGCAGAGAAACGTTTTAATGCCTTCATCATCCAGAACTTCACTGGATCAGAAACTGAAAAACCAGAAGAGACCGAGAGAGAAAGTCAAGTTAGCAGAGAAACGTTTTAATGCCTTCGTCATCCAGAACTTCACTGGATCAGAAACTCCAAACCAGAAGAGACTGAGAGAGAAAGTCAAGTTAGCAGAGAAACGTTTTAATGCCTTCATCATCCAGAACTTCACTGGATCAGAAACTCCAAACCAGAAGAGACTGAGAGAGAAAGTCAAGTTAGTAGAGAAACGTTTTAATGCCTTCGTCATCAAGAACTTCACTGGATCAGAAACTCCAAACCAGAAGAGACTGAGAGAGAAAGTCAAGTTAGCAGAGAAACGTTTTAATGCCTTCATCATCCAGAACTTCACTGGATCAGAAACTCCAAACCAGAAGAGACCGAGAGAGAAAGTCAAGTTAGCAGAGAAACGTTTTAATGCCTTCGTCATCCAGAACTTCACTGGATCAGAAACTCCAAACCAGAAGAGACTGAGAGAGAAAGTCAAGTTAGCAGAGAAACGTTTTAATGCCTTCATCATCCAGAACTTCACTGGATCAGAAACTCCAAACCAGAAGAGACCGAGAGAGAAAGTCAAGTTAGCAGAGATAGATAGATAGATAGATTGTTAGATAGATAGATAGATAGATAGATTGATAGACAGACAGACAGAGACGCACAGACAGACAGACACAGAGAGACAGAGAGAGACACAGAGAGATAAGTAGATAGACAGACAGACAGAGACGCACAGACAGACAGGCACAGAGAGATAGAGAGACAGACAGAGAGATTGAGAGATAAGCAGATAGACAGTCAGTTCATCTGCCTTCTCTGTCTGTCATCGCTTGATTTAAGAGAGCAGGGAAACATGTCGGGTGAAACTGACACGTTCCTGAAACTGACAAGAGCAAACAAGAGCGGGATGAGATGCATTTACTACCAGGAGAGAGGGAGAGAGAGGGGGGGGGGGAGAGGGAGAGAGAGAGAGGGGGGAGGGGGGGAGAGAGAGAGAGGGGGGGAGGGAGAGGGAGAGAGGGGGGAGGGAGAGGGAGAGGGAGAGAGGGGGGAGGGAGAGAGAGAGAGAGAGAGGGAGAGAGAGAGAGAGAGAGAGAGAGAGAGGGGGGAGGGGGGAGAGAGAGAGGGGGGAGGGGGGGAGAGAGAGAGAGAGAGAGAGAGAGAGAGAGGGAGAGAGAGGGGGGGAGAAGTATTTAGTGTGTGTCGATAGGTCTTGTTGTAAATTATCCTCTTATACAAATTTTACAATGTTTTCCCCATGGTAATATTCTGCATTTACCACAGTTTACCCTGGCTTGCCATGTTTTTAAATATGCTTTACCACACCTCTCTGTGCTTTACAATGCTTCCCTATGCTTTACCACACCTCTCTGTGCTTTACAATGCTTCCCTATGCTTTACCAGACCTCTCTGTGCTTTACAATGCTTCCCTATGCTTTACCAGACCTCTCTGTGCTTTACAATGCTTCCCTATGCTTTACCAGACCTCTCTGTGCTTTACAATGCTTCCCTATGCTTTACCAGACCTCTCTGTGCTTTACAATGCTTCCCTATGCTTTACCAGACCTCTCTGTGCTTTATTATGACGTGCTCTGCTTTTACTGTGGGAAACTTTACAACAATAGCCAAAAGTTTAGCATCATCCCCCTCTAGAATGAACTCCCTCAGCTTCATAAAGTCCAATGAAAGCTGCTGAATAATGTTCCCTTGTTGACATATTGAATTCCACCCCCTCTATATAGAATGAACTCCCTCAGCTTCATAGAGTCCAATGAAAGCTGCTGAATAATGTTCCCTTGTTAACATATTGAATTCCACCCCCTCTATATAGAATGAACTCCCTCAGCTTCATAGAGTCCAATGAAAGCTGCTGAATAATGTTCCCTTGTTAACATATTGAATTCCACCCCCTCTATATAGAATGAACTCGCTCAGCTTCATAGAGTCCAGTGAAAGCTGCTGAATAATGTTCCCTTGTTAACATATTGAATTCCACCCCCTCTATATAGAATGAACTCCCTCAGCTTCATAGAGTCCAATGAAAGCTGCTGAATAATGTTCCCTTGTTAACATATTGAATTCCACACCCAGCGCTTTGTATACTTTTCCAGATACTTCACGAAAAACTGACATTTCCAAAATCTAACATGAAATATTACTGGACTGCGATTATGTCTTTTGATATAGAGTTGTAATACCCTAAGGCGAGCGCATTTTTATCAATGTTGCAGTTCTCAAAATGCGTTCTAACGCAATTACTGCGGTTTTATAATGTATATATATATCGTATAGTAAATGATGTCTCTATCCTAAAAAAAATATTGTCTGTAGGGCGCCGCTTGGCCGGAGTTGTTTGGAGTCTCTATGAAGCGGCGAGCGTGCGTTACGCTAACACATTGAGACAGACGCTATGCGTGCGTCTTCTAATTATACAGATTACATTACTGGCGGTTTCCTGGTTCTGGAGGGGTTTTGAAGTTAACGAGAGAGAGAGTCTGCGGAGCGCCGCTTCTGCGCGTCTGTCGCTGTCACAATTCATTCTTTGAGACGTTTTATTTACAGCTTCTAATCGCAGGATGTCACGACTTGGTATGCGAATCAAAGTGAATATCTCATCTACGTGACTCTTTTTTTTTTTAGATTACTGGGTGAGATAGAAGCTGATTTTCAACCCAGACATCCCAAACTCATGACCCCTTGACGGTGGAGACTCGTTTTTTCTATTATAGTGTCTCTCAGTAAAAGCACAGCAAAGCATTGTAAAGCACAGAGAGGTCCGGTAAAGCATAGGGAAGCATTGTAAAGCACAGAGAGGTCTGGTAAAGCATAGGGAAGCATTGTAAAGCACAGAGAGGTCTGGTAAAGCATAGGGAAGCATTGTAAAGCACAGAGAGGTCTGGTAAAGCACAGGGAAGCATTGTAAAGCACAGAGAGGTCTGGTAAAGCATAGGGAAGCATTGTAAAGCACAGAGAGGTCTGGTAAAGCATAGGGAAGCATTATAAAGCACAGAGAGGTCTGGTAAAGCATAGGGAAGCATTGTAAAGCACAGAGAGGTGTGGTAAAGCATAGGGAAGCATTGTAAAGCACAGAGAGGTCTGGTAAAGCATAGGGAAGCATTGTAAAGCACAGAGAGGTCTGGTAAAGCATAGGGAAGCATTGTAAAGCACAGAGAGGTCTGGTAAAGCACAGGGAAGCATTGTAAAGCACAGAGAGGTCTGGTAAAGCATAGGGAAGCATTGTAAAGCACAGAGAGGTGTGGTAAAGCATAGGGAAGCATTGTAAAGCACAGAGATGTGTGGTAAAGCATAGGGAAGCATTGTAAAGCACAGAGAGGTCTGGTAAAGCATAGGGAAGCATTGTAAAGCACAGAGAGGTCTGGTAAAGCATAGGGAAGCATTGTAAAGCACAGAGAGGTGTGGTAAAGCATAGGGAAGCATTGTAAAGCACAGAGAGGTCTGGTAAAGCATAGGGAAGCATTGTAAAGCACAGAGAGGTCTGGTAAAGCATAGGGAAGCATTGTAAAGCACAGAGAGGTCTGGTAAAGCATAGGGAAGCATTGTAAAGCACAGAGAGGTCTGGTAAAGCATAGGGAAGCATTGTAAAGCACAGAGAGGTGTGGTAAAGCATAGGGAAGCATTGTAAAGCACAGAGAGGTCTGGTAAAGCATAGGGAAGCATTGTAAAGCACAGAGAGGTCTGGTAAAGCATAGGGAAGCATTGTAAAGCACAGAGAGGTGTGGTAAAGCATAGGGAAGCATTGTAAAGCACAGAGAGGTCTGGTAAAGCATAGGGAAGCATTGTAAAGCACAGAGAGGTGTGGTAAAGCATAGGGAAGCATTGTAAAGCACAGGGGAATGGTAAATGCAGAGTATAAGCATGGGAAATGTCTAACAAGGAAAACTAAAAGAAAAAAAAAACCCACTAATGGCACTAAATGTGAGTTTATTTTTGTAAGAGACCAGAACTAAGGCTAACCCAAATGTTCAGCGCATTGGGAACGTTACGCAATCGCTCCTGATTGTGTTTCACACGTGCAGGGTGTCCGCGGCGAGGCCGTTTTTTACACGCGTGTGCATTTGTCTAGCAAGTCAAATAAACAGGCGTGATTGGTCGCACCACGTATGTTTTCTGTACCAGCTTTCTTTTTAATTTCAAACACATGCCAGCGTGGATGGTAATTATCTGAGAAATGTCAGGCTGAGAAAGAAAAACGGCAGCTTTGCCAAAATAAACATGACATAAATACAAAAACGTGTTGAGCAATCCTTACATAATGTTAGAGATGTGGGAAAACTTGCACAGCTAGCTATCTATCTATCTATCTATCTATCTATCTATCTATCTATCTATCTATCTATCTATCTATCTATCTATCTATCTATCTGTCTATCTATCTATCTATCTATCTAGCACTAGACCCTGATATCGATGCGATCCAGCCCTCTGAAATGTCTTTATAATATACAGCACTAGACCCTGATATTGATGCGATCCAGCCCTCTGAAATGTCTTTATAATATACAGCACTAGACCCTGATATTGATGCGATCCAGCCCTCTGAAATGTCTTTATAATATACAGCACTAGACCCTGATATTGATGCGATCCAGCCCTCTGAAATGTCTTTATAATATACAGCGCTAGACCCTGATATTGATGCGATCCAGCCCTCTGAAATGTCTTTATAATATACAGCGCTAGACCCTGATATTGATGCGATCCAGCCCTCTGAAATGTCTTTATAATATACAGCACTAGACCCTGATATTGATGCGATCCAGTCCTCTGAAATGTCTTTATAATATACAGCACTAGACCCTGATATTGATGCGATCCAGCTCTCTGAAATGTCTTTATAATATACAGCGCTAGACCCTGATATTGATGCGATCCAGCCCTCTGAAATGTCTTTATAATATACAGCGCTAGACCCTGATATTGATGCGATCCAGCCCTCTGAAATGTCTTTATAATATACAGCACTAGACCCTGATATTGATGCGATCCAGCCCTCTGAAATGCCTTTATAATATACAGCACTAGACCCTGATATTGATGCGATCCAGCCCTCTGAAATGTCTTTATAATATACAGCGCTAGACCCTGATATTGATGCGATCCAGCCCTCTGAAATGTCTTTATAATATACAGCGCTAGACCCTGATATTGATGCGATCCAGCCCTCTGAAATGCCTTTATAATATACAGCACTAGACCCTGATATTGATGCGATCCAGCCCTCTGAAATGTCTTTATAATATACAGCGCTAGACCCTGATATTGATGCGATCCAGTCCTCTGAAATGCCTTTATAATATACAGCGCTAGACCCTGATATTGATGCGATCCAGCCCTCTGAAATGTCTTTATAATATACAGCGCTAGACCCTGATATTGATGCGATCCAGCCCTCTGAAATGTCTTTATAATATACAGCGCTAGACCCTGATATTGATGCGATCCAGCCCTCTGAAATGCCTTTATAATATACAGCGCTAGACCCTGATATTGATGCGATCCAGCCCTCTGAAATGCCTTTATAATATACAGCACTAGACCCTGATATTGATGCGATCCAGCCCTCTGAAATGTCTTTATAATATACAGCGCTAGACCCTGATATTGATGCGATCCAGTCCTCTGAAATGCCTTTATAATATACAGCGCTAGACCCTGATATTGATGCGATCCAGCCCTCTGAAATGCCTTTATAATATACAGCACTAGACCCTGATATTGATGCGATCCAGCCCTCTGAAATGTCTTTATAATATACAGCACTAGACCCTGATATTGATGCGATCCAGCCCTCTGAAATGTCTTTATAATATACAGCGCTAGACCCTGATATTGATGCGATCCAGCCCTCTGAAATGTCTTTATAATATACAGCGCTAGACCCTGATATTGATGCGATCCAGCCCTCTGAAATGTCTTTATAATATACAGCGCTAGACCCTGATATTGAATTCCAAAGCCTCTATATAGATTGAACTCCCTCAGCTTCATTGAGTCCAATGAAAGCTGCTGAATAATGTTCCCTTGTTAACATATTGAATTCCACCCCCTCTATATAGAATGAACTCCCTCAGCTTCATAGAGTCCAATGAAAGCTGCTGAATAATGTTCCCTTGTTAACATATTGAATTCCACCCCCTCTATATAGAATGAACTCCCTCAGCTTGATAGAGTCCAATGAAAGCTGCTGAATAATGTTCCCTTGTTAACATATTGAATTCCACCCCCTCTATATAGAATGAACTCCCTCAGCTTCATAGAGTCCAATGAAAGCTGCTGAATAATGTTCCTTTGTTAACATATTGAATTCCACCCCCTCTATATAGAATGAACTCCCTCAGCTTCATAGAGTCCAATGAAAGCTGCTGAATAATGTTCCCTTGTTAACATATTGAATTCCACCCCCTCTATATAGAATGAACTCCCTCAGCTTCATAGAGTCCAATGAAAGCTGCTGAATAATGTTCCCTTGTTAACATATTGAATTCCACACCCTCTATATAGAATGAACTCCCTCAGCTTCATAGAGTCCAATGAAAGCTGCTGAATAATGTTCCCTTGTTAACATATTGAATTCCACACCCTCTATATAGAATGAACTCCCTCAGCTTCATAGAGTCCAATGAAAGCTGCTGAATAATGTTCCCTTGTTAACATATTGAATTCCACCCCCTCTATTTAGAATGAACTCCCTCAGCTTCATAGAGTCCAATGAAAGCTGCTGAATAATGTTCCCTTGTTAACATATTGAATTCCACCCCCTCTATATAGAATGAACTCCCTCAGCTTCATAGAGTCCAATGAAAGCTGCTGAATAATGTTCCCTTGTTAACATATTGAATTCCACCCCCTCTATATAGAATGAACTCCCTCAGCTTCATAGAGTCCAATGAAAGCTGCTGAATAATGTTCCCTTGTTAACATATTGAATTCCACCCCCTCTATACAGAATGAACTCCCTCAGCTTCATAGAGTCCAATGAAAGCTGCTGAATAATGTTCCCTTGTTAACATATTGAATTCCACCCCCTCTATATAGAATGAACTCCCTCAGCTTCATAGAGTCCAATGAAAGCTGCTGAATAATGTTCCCTTGTTAACATATTGAATTCCACACCCAGCGCTTTGTATAGTTTTCCATCTACTTCATGAAAAACTGACGTTGAAAAATGTGACATTACAGAAATCTAACATGAAATACCACTGGACTGCGATCATGGCTTCCTGACGGTATAGTTTTTGGTTAGTTTGTTTGTTCAGAGATATCATTTTGTAATTTATTTTGATGAAGCGATGATAAATAAAAGATCAATTATTTATATATAGTTTTTTATTTGCTGTTATTATTATTAATTTCTTAGCAGACGCCCTTATCCAGGGCGACTTACAATTATTATAAGATATCACATTATTTTTACATACAATTCCCCATTTATACAGTTGGGTTTTTACTGGAGCAATCTAGGTAAAGTACCTTGCTCAAGGGTACAGCAGCAGCGTCCCCCACCTGGGATTGAACCCACGACCCTCCGGTCAAGAGTCCAGAGCCCTAACCACTACTCCACACTGCTGCCCTTAATTATGTCTCAATTCTAAAATTCTAGGTGATGCTAAACTTTTGCCCACAGCTGTGGGATAAAATTATATAAAGAACCAAGAATCATCTGTCAAACATAAAAATGAATAAAGTTAATGAACAAATATTTAAAAAACCACACAGAACACGAACGACCTGCACTGTGTAGCTTTAGAAGAAACTAAATGTATGATAGGGAAGAGTCAAGGATAATAAATGGATCTGAATCCCGCGATTCCTTCAGGTTTAAACAGACAGGAACAGCACTGTGACATCATTAACTGTGCAGCCAATGACGTCACAGCAAGAACACATTTCAATAGGAGGGAGTGGGTGTGGTTACCGTGACATCACAAGCCAGGAAGAGGCTTCGCTGTTCGTTTTCAGACACGCTGTCCCTCGATAAGATCATAAGAAAGTTTCCAAACGAGAGGAGGCCCCATTCAGCCCATCTTGCTCGTTTGGTTGTTAGTAGCTTATTGATCCCAGAATCTCATCAAGCAGCTTCTTGAAGGATCCCAGGGTGTCAGCTTCAACAACATTACTGGGGAGTTGGTTCCAGACCCTCACAATTCTCTGTGTAAAAAAGTGCCTCCTATTTTCTGTTCTGAATGCCCCTTTATCTAATCTCCATTCCCCTGGTCCTTGTTTCTTTTTTCAGGTCCCCTGGGTCGACATTGTCTATACCTTTTAGGATTTTGAATGCTTGAATCAGATCACCAAGTAGTCTTCTTTGTTCAAGACTGAATAGATTCAATTATTTTAGCCTATCTGAAACAGTTTTAAATTTAAGAACATAAGAAAGTTTCCAAACGAGAGGAGGCCATTCAGCCCATCTTGCTCGTTTGGTTGTTAGTAGCTTATTGATCCCAGAATCTCATCAAGCAGCTTCTTGAAGGATCCCAGGGTGTCAGCTTCAACAACATTACTGGGGAGTTGGTTCCAGACCCTCACGATTCTCTGTGTAAAAAAGTGCCTCCTATTTTCTGTTCTGAATGCCCCTTTATCTAATCTCCATTCCCCTGGTCCTTGTTTCTTTTTTCAGGTCCCCTGGGTCGACATTGTCTATACCTTTTAGGATTTTGAATGCTTGAATCAGATCACCGCGTAGTCTTCTTTGTTCAAGACTGAACAGATTCAATTCTTTTAGCCTGTCTGCATACGACATGCCTTTTAAACCCGGGATAATTCTGTGTTAAACACACCGCAACTACGGGAAGCCAAAAACGTATATACCCGTGACGCGTTTAAATTCTAAAACGACACGTGCTTGTCAAATAGAAGCGTTCTGTTCCTCAACAGAGGTGTTAATACGTCATCAGGGGTCCCGCTGGTGTTTAGTCACGTGGAACTCTAAATAATTGCTGGACGTTATGTGTTTTAATCTGCGCTGTTTTTGCCAAGTTTAATGTTTAGGTTTTAAAACACCAGCCCGGTTATAACATGTTTTTAAAAGAAGTGTTACAAATCCTAAACACCTCCAAAGAGTTTACAAGATAAACATTATAACAAATTCTATTATAAACGAATTATAAACGCAGTGACGTGTTTGGAGAGAGAGAGAGAGAGAGAGAGAGAGAGAGAGAGAGAGAGAGAGAGAGAGAGAGAAATGCAAACACAGTATTTTACATACATATATATATATATATATATATATATATATATATATATATATATATATATATATATATATATATATATATATATATATATATTTGGGCAGCAGTGTGGCGTAGTGGTTAGGGCTCTGGACTCTTGACCGGAGGGGCGTGGGTTCAATCCCAGGTGGGGGACACTGCTGCTGTACCCTTGAGCAAGGTACTTTACCTAGATTGCTCCAGTAAAAACCCAACTGTATATATGGGTAATTGTATGTAAAAATAATGTGATATGTGAAATAATGTATAATGTGATATCTTGTAACAATTGTAAGTCGCCCTGGATAAGGGCGTCTGCTAAGAAATAAATTATATATATATATATATATATATATATATATATATATATATATATATATATATATAATGTATGTACACAGAAATGTGAATAATTGATAATAATCTATCAGGACTGCAAGTCCCTTTTCAGTTTTGTGGATTGAAAAAGCGTGATATATTAAAGGCTGTATTTTTGCAACGGGAAATTGCAAACGAGAGATCCGATTATTTCTCTTTTATGAAATACTTTTTAGTGTTGTGCGTACGAGTGATTTCTTCCTGTCTGTTTGCCGCTGGTACTGACATTAGAAGGGAGAATTTTCAAATCCGAAAATTCCGTGAACGATGTTTTTGTGAAAGCGTAGCCTCGCCACACGTTTTTTTCATTTGCTGCGCTAAATGCTCAGGGCTACAGTCTATTCAAGACACGTGTGTGAGCCGCATTCCCGCAACAGATGTGTAAACACGCGGGATCAAGAAAGACACATCGGTCCGGTCAGAAGAGGGGCGGATTTCAAAAGAACCGTGTGCGATTCTACTTCATATATATATATATACATACAACACAACGACCACAAAACAAGTACATCGATAAATAAATAGATCAATAATTAAATAGATCAATAAACACATGCATCGATAAATAAATAGATCAATAATTAAATAGATCAATAATTAAATAGATCAATAAACACATGCATCGATAAATAAATAGATCAATAATTAAATAGATCAATAAACACATGCATCGATAAATAAATAGATCAATAATTAAATAGATCAATAAACACATGCATCGATAAATAACTAGATCAATAATTAAATAGATCAATAAACACATGCATCGATAAATAACTAGATCAATAATTAAATAGATCAATAAACACATGCATCGATAAATAAATAGATCAATAATTAAATAGATCAATAAACACATGCATCGATAAATAAATAGATTAATAATTAAATAGATCAATAATTAAATAGATCAATAAACAAATGCATCGATAAATAAATAGATCAATAAATAAATAGATCAATAATTATATAGATCAATAATTAAATAGATCAATAAACACATGCATCGATAAATAAATAGATCAATAAACAAATGCATCGATAAATGAATACATCAGGCGAAACAGGCACTTGGAGCAAAGAATTAAGGATTGCATTTTAAGGGTGCATGCGGTGTATTTTGGGGTCTCCAAGAATACTAATTTCCTGTTGCAATCGACTATATATATATATATATATATAGCCCATAAATTATTTTAGTTCTTAGCAGACTAAGACTTACAATTGTTACAAGATATCACATTATTTTTACATACAGTTACCCATTTATACAGTTGGGTTTTTTACTAATCATGTATTTCTTATCAGACGCTCTTATCCAGGGTGACTTACAATTGTTACAAGATATCACATTATTTTTACATACAATTCCCCATTTATACAGTTGGGTTTTTACTGGAGCAATCTAGGTAAAGTACCTTGCTCAAGGGTACAGCAGCAGTGTCCCCCCACCTGGGATTGAACCCACGACCCTCCGGTCAAGAGTCCAGAGCCCTGACCACTACTCCACACTGCTGCCCCTGCATATTTTTATCAGTGACGTATCTAGGGGGGGTGGGGGGTGGTTTTAGGGGTTTGAACCCCCCCAGTAAGTAATTGTTCAACTACGTTGGACAATAAAATATATCAATCAATTATTCCAATTTGAACCTACATTACCTTTATATATATATATAATTAGTTTATTTAGCAGACGCCTTTATCCAAGGAGACTTACAGAGACTAGGGTGTGTGAACTATGCATCAGCTGCAGAGTCACTTACAACTACGTCTCACCCGAAAGACGAAGCACAAGGAGGTTAAGAGACTTGCTCAGGGTCACACAATGAGTCAGTGGCTGAGGTGGGATTTGAACCAGGGACCTCCTGGTTACAAGCCCGTTTCTTTAACCATATATATATATTTACATCTGATCTTTAAACTTATACATCCAAAATATAACACTTATTTTTATTTTCTTTATATTCAAATCC
>NW_026708243.1:27500-37500 GCF_902713425.1 Acipenser ruthenus
ATGCTTTACCAGACCTCTCTGTGCTTTACAATGATTCCCTATGCTTTACCAGACCTCTCTGTGCTTTACAATGCTTCCCTATGCTTTACCAGACCTCTCTGTGCTTTACAATGCTTCCCTATGCTTTACCAGACCTCTCTGTGCTTTACAATGCTTCCCTATGCTTTACCAGACCTCTCTGTGCTTTACAATGCTTCCCTATGCTTTACCAGACCTCTCTGTGCTTTACAATGCTTCCCTATGCTTTACCAGACCTCTGTGTGCTTTACAATGCTTCCCTATGCTTTACCAGACCTCTCTGTGCTTTACAATGCTTCCCTATGCTTTACCACACCTCTCTGTGCTTTACAATGCTTCCCTATGCTTTACCACACCTCTCTGTGCTTTACAATGCTTCCCTATGCTTTACCAGACCTCTCTGTGCTTTACAATGCTTCCCTATGCTTTACCAGACCTCTCTGTGCTTTGCAATGCTTCCCTATGCTTTACCACACCTCTCTGTGCTTTACAATGCTTCCCTATGCTTTACCAGACCTCTCTGTGCTTTACAATGCTTCCCTATGCTTTACCACACCTCTCTGTGCTTTACAATGCTTCCCTATGCTTTACCACACCTCTCTGTGCTTTACAATGCTTCCCTATGCTTTACCAGACCTCTATGTGCTTCACAATGCTTATCATGATTACACTTTGCTGTGCTTTTTAAATCCTGTTGCCAAAAGAACGCGCCCATCAAAGATCAAAAGGCAGAAGATGAGATAATCTCGCCACGGCTGCCATTGTGAAGCTGTCCCGCAGTGACGGGTGAAGCTGAAAATGAAGATTAAAAAAAAAAAAACACAGAGATCAGGGGGTTACCCTCCAATGAAAGGTAGTATTATGGGATTAAATCTTCTACTCTCGGCATCATAAAAAAATAAATAAATTACTATGTACAGCTCTCGAGGGGAGCTCTGAACCCCAGGACTGGGTGCAGCAGCAGCAGCAGCAGGGCTAGTGTGAGTTTGTAACCCTGCTCAAACTCCTGGCTCCTGATCATTTCAATATTAATAATAATAATACTAGACTTCATTGAGGGGGGCTCTGAACCCCAGGACTGGGTGCAGCAGCAGCAGCAGCAGCAGGGCTAGTGTGAGTTTCTAACCCTGCTCAAACTCCTGGCTCCTGATCATTTCAATATTAATAATAATAATACTAGACTTCATTGAGGGGAGCTCTGAACCCCAGGACTGGGTGCAGCAGCAGCAGCAGCAGGGCTAGTGTGAGTTTCTAATTCTGGTCTGGTAAAGCATAGGGAAGCATTGTAAAGCACAGAGAGGTCTGGTAAAGCATAGGGAAGCATTGTAAAGCACAGAGAGGTCTGGTAAAGCATAGGGAAGCATTGTAAAGCACAGAGAGGTCTGGTAAAGCATAGGGAAGCATTGTAAGCACAGAGAGGTCTGGTAAAGCATAGGGAAGCATTGTAAGCACAGAGAGGTCTGGTAAAGTATAGGGAAGCATTGTAAAGCACAGAGAGGTCTGGTAAAGCATAGGGAAGCATTGTAAAGCACAGAGAGGTCTGGTAAAGCATAGGGAAGCATTGTAAAGCACAGAGAGGTCTGGTAAAGCATAGGGAAGCATTGTAAAGCACAGAGAGGTGTGGTAAAGCATAGGGAAGCATTGTAAAGCACAGAGAGGTCTGGTAAAGCATAGGGAAGCATTGTAAAGCACAGAGAGGTCTGGTAAAGCATAGGGAAGCATTGTAAAGCACAGAGAGGTCTGGTAAAGCATAGGGAAGCATTGTAAAGTACAGAGAGGTCTGGTAAAGCATAGGGAAGCATTGTAAAGCACAGAGAGGTCTGGTAAAGCATAGGGAAGCATTGTAAAGCACAGAGAGGTCTGGTAAAGCATAGGGAAGCATTGTAAAGCACAGAGAGGTGTGGTAAAGCATAGGGAAGTATTGTAAAGCATAAGGATTGTGGGGCTCTGTCTGTCTGTCTGTCTGTCTGTCTGTCTGTCTGTCTGCAGCTTTAATGAAACTAAACTCTTTTCAGAATGTAGTAAACTAACACAGACCCCAAGAAGAAGGGATTATATTGTAGCGTCAAACTGAACAGGATTGTGGGGCTCTGTCTGTCTGTCTGTCTGTCTGTCTGTCTGTCTGCAGCTTTAATGAAACTAAACTCTTTTCAGAATGTAGTAAACTAACACAGACCCCAAGAAGAAGGGATTATATTGTCGCGTCAAACTGAACATGTTTTTACATTTCTTTTTGGTTTGTTTTGTTGTTTTAAAGGACAAGTTTAAATAAAGCAAGCTGGTATTACAAAGGGAAACTCATCCCGAAATCCAGCGAATCCGCGGCTTTCTTCTCGCTATCCTTTAAAAGGTTTTGAGATCATCGGAATTGTAAAGTTATGACACCTGCGAGAGAACAGCTCCCACAGCAACGCCCTTCCCTGCTCGCTCGGGCGTTTCAAATCAAAGCGCCCGCGGGGGTGGAAAAATATAAACACAATTTTAAAAAAAATCTCATCGATGCGCTAAATAATTCCCAGTATTATTACAAATACAAAAACGAGGGGGCGTCGTTGACGTCACGCCCCCCCCCCCCCCCCCCCCCCCCAAAAAAAAGGGTTCCAAGGCGTGGCTTGCCTTCAATACGTAACACAGTGACGTCCACGGTCCTGGACGGACGTTATTACGCTCCAGGTTTTTTTTTTTTTATTATTATTAACGACTTCACAGGTGGCTTGCGTTGAATGCAAAGTTATTGTAATGCGTTTTCACACCCTGGTTTTGTTCATTTCGGGTGCACATGTAGATAAATTGGAGAAAAACGCGTTTTGGGAGTCGAGCGTCAACTGAACGTAACTTGTGCAGCCGGTGGGACTGCCCGAGGCTGACGCTGCTGACGTTGAAAGAAAAGCCAGAAGAAGACGGAACGGCATTCTTATGAAGTCAATTGTATTTAAAAAAAAAAAACGTTTTTAAACTGAAGCAGTTTTAAATTTAAGAACATAAGAAAGTTTCCAATCGAGAGGAGGCCCCATTCAGCCCATCTTGCTCGTTTGGTTGTTAGTATCTTATTGATCCCAGAATCTCATCAAGCAGCTTCTTGAAGGATCCCAGGGTGTCAGCTTCAACAACATTACTGGGGAGTTGGTTCCAGACCCTCACAATTCTCTGTGTAAAAAAGTGCCTCCTATTTTCTGTTCTGAATGCCCCTTTATCTAATCTCCATTCCCCTGGTCCTTGTTTCTTTTTTCAGGCCCCCTGGGTCGACATTGTCTATACCTTTTAGGATTTTGAATGTTTGAATCAGATCGCCGCGTAGTCTTCTTTGTTCAAGACTGAATAGATTCAATTCTTTTAGCCTGTCTGCATACGACATGCCTTTTAAACCCGGGATAATTCTGGTTGCTCTTCTTTGCACTCTTTCTAGAGCAGCAATATCCTTTTTGTAACGAGGTGACCAGAACTGAACACAATATTCTAGGTGAGGTCTTACTAATGCATTGTAGAGTTTTAACATTACTTCCCTTGATTTAAATTCAACACTTCTCACAATATATCCGAGCATCTTGTTGGCCTTTTTTTATAGCTTCCCCACATTGTCTAGATCTGGGTCAGCAGTGTGGAGTAGTCTGGACTCTTGACCGGAGGGTCGTGGGTTCAATCCCAGGTGGGGGACACTGCTGCTGTACCCTTGAGCAAGGTACTTTACCTAGATTGCTCCAGTAAAAACCCAACTGTATAAATGGGGAATTGTATGTAAAAATAATGTGATATCTTGTAACAATTGTAAGTCGCCCTGGATAAGGGCGTCTGCTAAGAAATAAATAATAATAATATCAAAAAAAAGATCTGGCGGGCATCTTGTTTTACAAAACAACACCGTTTTTTGCCGTATTTGAATCCAATTGTAACCAGAGTGATGTCTACCGAGTTTAGAGTCGGCTGGTTAAATAGTTTTCGAGCAGAAGCGGTTTTGTCATCGGCGTGTTTGGGGCGGATTCGGTGGCAGACAGTTTGATAGTAAAATTTATCACAGCAACTTCTGTTTCACAAACTCGAAGCGGGTTTGGTGGCTGATGACGCATGCGACGTTTCAGATCAATCGGTTCACTGCTTCCCAAGAAGATCATTTTGAAAGGTTTTTAAAGAAATGCAGGGGCGCAATATTTTAATTCTGAATTGTTTATCGTCACGGAGTGATATCGCCCAAGTTTCCAGTGGATTGGTCACGCCGCGTGTGAACAAGAGCAGTTTGAAAACAAAACAAAAATCCTTATATTATTATTATTATTATTATTATTATTATTATTATTATTATTATTATTATTATTATTTCTTAGCAGACGCCCTTATCCAGGGCGATTTACAGTCGTAAACAAATACATTTCAAGAATCACAGTACAAGTAATAATACAATTAAGAGCCAGGTAAATACAATATGCTTCACAAGCCAGCTTGGGAACCTCATAATATTGTTATGTGAATGTCGGGTGATAAACCGTATCCCACAAATAATATTGTTCATATCCCTTAAAAACAAAATAAATACGTGTTTGAGAAATTATGTCTCGATAAAGTATATAAACTGCTGTCAAAGTGTGTGTGTATATATATATATATATTATTATTATTTATTTCTTAGCAGACGCCCTTATCCAGGGCGACTTACAATTGTTACAAGATATCGCATTATTTTTACATACAATTCCCCATTTATACAGTTGGGTTTTTACTGGAGCAATCTAGGTAAAGTACCTTGCTCAAGGGTACAGCAGCAGTGTCCCCCACCTGGGATTGAACCCACGACCCTCCGGTCAAGAGTCCAGAGCCCTAACCGCTACTCCACACTGCTGGTTGTAATACCCTAAGGAGAACGCATTTTTAATAATGTCTGAAAATGCGTTCTAACGCAATTACAGCGATTTTATAATGGGGGGACCTTTTTTCAAAGGGGGACTAGATTTCATAATGAAAATTGATCCCGGGGGGACCATTTTTTGCGTGACATCGTTGTTAAAAATGTAAACTCTCTAGACAGCCTACAGGAGCTCAGTGGTTAGGGTGCTGGGCTGCAGTGTGGAAGGCAGCGGGTTTGAGGAGCTCAGTGGTTAGGGTGCTGGGCTGCAGTGTGGAAGGCAGCGGGTTTGAGGAGCTCAGTGGTTAGGGTGCTGGGCTGCAGTGTGGAAGGCAGCGGGTTTGAGGAGCTCAGTGGTTAGGGTGCTGGGCTGCAGTGTGGAAGGCAGCGGGTTTGAGGAGCTCAGTGGTTAGGGTGCTGGGCTGCAGTGTGGAAGGCATCAGGTTAGGGTGCTGGGCTGCAGTGTGGAAGGCAGTGGGTTTGAGGAGCTCAGTGGTTAGGGTGCTGGGCTGCAGTGTGGAAGGCAGCGGGTTTGAGGAGCTCAGTGGTTAGGGTGCTGGGCTGCAGTGTGGACGGCAGCGGGTTTGAGGAGCTCAGTGGTTAGGGTGCTGGACTGCAGTGTGGAAGGCATCAGGTTAGGGTGCTGGGCTGCAGTGTGGAAGGCAGCGGGTTTGAGGAGCTCAGTGGTTAGGGTGCTGGGCTGCAGTGTGGAAGGCAGCGGGTTTGAGGAGCTCAGTGGTTAGGGTGCTGGCCTGCAGTGTGGAAGGCAGCGGGTTTGAGGAGCTCAGTGGTTAGGGTGCTGGGCTGCAGTGTGGAAGGCAGTGGGTTTGAGGAGCTCAGTGGTTAGGGTGCTGGGCTGCAGTGTGGAAGGCAGCGGGTTTGAGGAGCTCAGTGGTTAGGGTGCTGGGCTGCAGTGTGGAAGGCATCAGGTTAGGGTGCTGGGCTGCAGTGTGGAAGGCAGCGGGTTTGAGGAGCTCAGTGGTTAGGGTGCTGGGCTGCAGTGTGGAAGGCAGTGGGTTTGAGGAGCTCAGTGGTTAGGGTGCTGGGCTGCAGTGTGGAAGGCAGCGGGTTTGAGGAGCTCAGTGGTTAGGGTGCTGGGCTGCAGTGTGGACGGCAGCGGGTTCGAGGAGGCTCAGTGGTTAGGGTGCTGGACTGCAGTGTGGAATGCATCAGGTTAGGGTGCTGGGCTGCAGTGTGGAAGGCAGCGGGTTTGAGGAGCTCAGTGGTTAGGGTGCTGGGCTGCAGTGTGGAAGGCAGCGAGTTTGAGGAGCTCAGTGGTTAGGGCGCTGGGCTGCAGTGTGGACGGCAGGCGGGTTTGAGTAGGCTCAGTGGTTAGGGTGCTGGACTGCAGTGTGGAATGCATCAGGTTAGGGTGCTGGGCTGCAGTGTGGAAGGCAGCGGGTTTGAGGAGCTCAGTGGTTAGGGTTCTGGGCTGCAGTGTGGAAGGCAGGCGGGTTTGAGGAGCTCAGTGGTTAGGGTGCTGGGCTGCAGTGTGGAAGGCATCAGGTTAGGGTGCTGGGCTGCAGTGTGGAAGGCAGCGGGTTTGAGGAGCTCAGTGGTTAGGGCGCTGGGCTGCAGTGTGGACGGCAGGCGGGTTTGAGGAGGCTCAGTGGTTATAGAAAGAAAGAAAGAAAGCTCCGCCGGTCTGGGGGGGGCGCTGTATTATATGCGCGCAACGATTTCAAAAAATGTGTTGCTGTCCGTTTAAATCTAAATCCAGCGTTTCAACTCACTTCTGCGTTTCAAACACAGGCGTAAACAAACGCCGGACCAGAACAGCGACGTCACTTTAAACGTCAAAACCGAGCAACCAAACAACCAAATAAACAAACAAACAAATACATAAATACATAAATAAATACATAAATACGTGTGTTTGATAAAAACACAGTTAATTTCTGTAGATATCCACAAACGTAGCTTGATATTATTGTAAACAACTGGTCAAATTCGCGTACCTAGTAATATAGACAGCCGAAGACTGTACCGTTTATCTTTTCAAAAATAATATTAGTTTTTAAGCTTTCTATAATATATATATATATATATATATATATATATATATATATATATATATATATATATATATATATATGTTAATGGTGTATATTTTAGCGTTGTATTAAGCTGTCAGTATACAACATTTGCAGTTTTCAGTAACGTGACGTTAGCGTCATTTATTGTTCTCAAATTTTAACGACACCACAAATAAATTAAATAAATATTATCTCTTAAAGGTTTCGCGTCTCGTTATATCTTTCTTAACACGACGCTTCTCAACAGACACGGTTGTTATGAAGATACTTCGTTTATAAAATACGCGTTTGTGATAAATAAGCGTACAGTAAACTGGACTTCTGTACAGGACAGTAACTCATTAAATAAATAAATACATAAATAAATAGACTATTAGGTATTTCGAAACACGCTATAGATAAATAACAAACACCGCTGTCATTGGTTCGACTGATTCCTGTTGGAGTTTTATTCTCGCACGTTAGGAAAAATCGTTTTTGTTTTTTTTTTTTAATTAAAAAAATTAAGAAAATTTAAATTGACAGCAAAATGCCTGCCAAACGAAAACTTATCACCGATTCTTTTAAAGTTGTCAAGAAACTCAAAAAGGAGTATACTAAATGCAACATATTGCAAGAGAAAGGTTATTATTATTATTATTATTATTATTACTATTATTATTATCAGGTATTGCACAGCAGTGTCACCCAGTCCAGGTTTTACTACCAGCTTGATCAGCCCCAGTGTGTCTAGCTAACAAGCTCAGGTGTGTCTTATTATTAAACTCCCAGTGAAACCAGGACTGGATCACACCGCTGTGGAGCGGGAGTCTCATTTGCAGTCCTGTGATGGGGTGTTCTACAGTGAAGTGTGTTTGTCCTGCTTTCTCAGAGAGAGATGTTGAGAGCCCGCCTACTCCTCCTCGCTCACAGAGAGACTGCGAGATGGACCTGCTCAGAGAGTTTGACCTCAACTGGGAGTTTGG
Source organism: Acipenser ruthenus (assembly GCF_902713425.1). Taxonomy (NCBI): domain Eukaryota; kingdom Metazoa; phylum Chordata; class Actinopteri; order Acipenseriformes; family Acipenseridae; genus Acipenser; species Acipenser ruthenus. The sequence continues at coordinate 35,354 of NW_026708243.1, forward strand.
ACCCTGTACTGGTGAGAAAGGCGCTATATAAAATAAAGGTTTATTGATTGATTGATTGACAGGCAGCCCAGAGTCTCTGTTTCCGTTACAGACTGATGCACTCTCACTCATTCAAACAGGACTGGCAGTCTCACAATCCTGTTCAGTTTGACGCTACAATATAATCCCTTCTTCTTGGGGTCTGTGTTAGTTTACTACATTCTGAAAAGAGTTTAGTTTCATTAAAGCTGCAGACAGACAGACAGACAGACAGACAGACAGACAGACAGACAGAGCCCCACAATCCTGTTCAGTTTGACGCTACAATATAATCCCTTCTTCTTGGGGTCTGTGTTAGTTTACTACATTCTGAAAAGAGTTTAGTTTCATTAAAGCTGCAGACAGACAGACAAACACAGAGTCCCACAATCCCTATGCTTTACCAGACCTCTCTGTGCTTTACAATGCTTCCCTATGCTTTACCACACCTCTCTGTGCTTTACAATGCTTCCCTATGCTTTACCAGTCCTCTCTGTGCTTTACAATGCTTCCCTATGCTTTACCAGACCTCTCTGTGCTTTACAATGCTTCCCTATGCTTTACCAGACCTCTCTGTGCTTTAAAATGCTTCCCTATGCTTTACCACGCCTCTCTGTGCTTTACAATGCTTCCCTGTGCTTTACCACACCTCTCTGTGCTTTACAATGCTTCCCTATGCTTTACCAGACCTCTCTGTGCTTTACAATGCTTCCCTATGCTTTACCACACCTCTCTGTGCTTTACAATGCTTCCCTATGCTTTACCAGACCTCTCTGTGCTTTACAATGCTTCCCTATGCTTTACCAGACCTCTCTGTGCTTTACAATGCTTCCCTATGCTTTACCAGACATCTCTGTGCTTTACAATGCTTCCCTGTGCTTTACCACACCTCTCTGTGCTTTACAATGCTTCCCTGTGCTTTACCAGACCTCTCTCTGCTTTACAATGCTTCCCTATGCTTTACCACACCTCTCTGTGCTTTACAATGCTTCCCTATGCTTTACCAGACCTCTCTGTGCTTTACAATGCTTCCCTATGCTTTACCAGACCTCTCTGTGCTTTACAATGCTTCCCTATGCTTTACCAGACCTCTCTGTGCTTTACAATGCTTCCCTATGCTTTACCAGTCCTCTCTGTGCTTTACAATGCTTCCCTATGCTTTACCAGACCTCTCTGTGCTTTACAATGCTTCCCTATGCTTGCTCATGCTGTTTGAATGTGTTTTTATTGCTGGTCAGGTATCACTCGTTTGCAGCGGTGGGACAGAGCTGACAAGCTGGGCTTGAAGCCCCCTGTGGAACTGAAGGACATCATCATCAACAACACTGGAGACTCAGAGTACCTGAACAGGTGTGTGTGTGATTAATATCACTAGACTGGATTGGACTGGAATTACATTGTAACTGCAGTTTAATATCACTAGACCGGACTGGAATTACATTGTAACTGCAGTTTAATATCACTAGACTAGACTGGACTGGAATTACATTGTAACTGCAGTTTAATATCACTAGACTGGACTGGAATTACATTGTAACTGCAGTTTAATATCACTAGACCGGACTGGAATTACATTGTAACTGCAGTTTAATATCACTAGACTGGACTGGACTGGAATTACATTGTAACTGCAGTTTAATATCACTAGACTGGACTGGAATTACATTGTAACTGCAGTTTACTATCACTAGACTGGACTGGAATTACATTGTAACTGCAGTTTAATATCACTAGACTGGACTGGAATTACATTGTAACTGCAGTTTAATATCACTAGACTAGACTGGAATTACATTGTAACTGAAGTTTAATATCACTAGACTGGACTGGAATTACATTGTAACTGCAGTTTAATATCACTAGACTGGACTGGAATTACATTGTAACTGCAGTTTAATATCACTAGACTGGACTGGAATTACATTGTAACTGCAGTTTAATATCACTAGACTGGACTGGAATTACATTGTAACTGCAGTTTAATATCACTAGACTAGACTGGACTGGAATTACTTGTAACTGCAGTTTAATATCACTAGACTGGACTGGACTGGAATTACATTGTAACTGCAGTTTAATATCACTAGACTGGACTGGACTGGAATTACATTGCAGGGCTGGTAATCAGA
>NW_026708243.1:42500-60000 GCF_902713425.1 Acipenser ruthenus
GCTGGCTGGCTGGCTGAGTGTCTGCCAATCAGTGCCAGCTACCCCCGCGCATTACGAAAGCACTCGCCTCACCCAGCCCTAGAAAAATATATGTTCTTGGCTTTCATTTTAATTCTTTATTAAAAAAAAGAAATCGCCGTGCGGCGTGTGCAGACCCATTGCATGTCCTGAAGCGTGCGTGTGTGCGTAAGGAACTCCCCGGACACAATACAGGGCCCCCGGCAACGGTTGCTAGGCGTGTGCGCCGCCCTGCCCTACCTCCCGGTGACATCATCACTCCCTAAAATTCATTCACACGCTGTAACGGGGAAAGCTATTAATAATAATAATAATAATAATAATAATAATAATAATAATAATAATAATAATAATAATAATAATAATAATGTTGTTTTATTCAAAGTATGTGTTATAATGTGTTATATATTAATATATTACAACCCAATGTGAATTATTATTATTATTATTATTATTATTATTATTATTATTATTATTATTATTATTATTTATTTCTTAGCAGACGCCCTTATCCAGGGCGACTTACAATCGTAAGCAAATACATTTCAAGTGTTACAATACAAGTAATACAATAAGAGCAAGAAATACAATAACTTTTGTTCAAGTGTGACAAACCACAATTCAATAATACAGCGGGTAATAGTGATAGTTACATCAGGATATGATTAAATAGTGATAGTTATATCAGGATGTGATTAAATACAAAGTACTACAGGTTAAACACTTGGCAGATTACAGTATTCTGAAGTACAGGATTAAATGCAGTAAAATAGGGGGCAGATAAGAGCAAAATAAAGCACATTTAAATGAAGGGTGATAGTGTCCCAGGATACAAACAGAGGAGCTCTACAGGTGCTGTTTGAAGAGGTGAGTCTTGAGGAGGCGCCGGAAGGTGGTCAGGGACTGGGCAGCAGTGTGGAGTAGTGGTCAGGGCTCTGGACTCTTGACCGGAGGGTCGTGGGTTCAATCCCAGGTGGGGGACACCGCTGCTGTACCCTTGAGCAAGGTACTTTACCTAGATTGCTCCAGTAAAAACCCAACTGTATAAATGGGGAATTGTATGTAAAAATAATGTGATATCTTGTAACAATTGTAAGTCACCCTGGATAAGGACGTCTGCTAAGAAATAAATAATAATAATAATATATATATCTGACAAATGACGACGTGCTAGTTAAACGTATTGTTGTAAAATGGTTCATATTTTTATTCAAAGTGGGCGCGTTAAGTAAGTGAGCCGCTCAGAAAGCGCACCCAGCAGATTTAAATGACTTCACTCTCTGCTCCAGGAGAGCGCTGAGCGACTTTTAAAAAAGGCGAATCATAATGATTTGCTGGTTTGTGTTTCTGAGGTGATGGTCGATGAAATGGCCCCCCGTGTGAAGTTACTGCCCCCTGCTGGACCTCGCTGAGTCCGGCGCTCTGTTTGGACTGAACCTCATATCTGACTGTGTTTAATACCGGCGTTAATAATGAAAATCATGAATAATATTAATACTACAAGCCTCATAATAATACATTCATAACTATAAAACAGCTCTACATTTAAAATAAATGAAATTAAATGATACAAATTCGAAAACAACATTTTTTTTTACCATCAGAATGTGTTGTATAATATATAATATATATATTTATCTCTGACAATGACGTGCTAGTTTTTTTTAAAAACTTCAGAACTTTGCCGTGCGTTCCGCGTGCACGGGGCCCCCGATGAGCTGGAATTGGGGTAACTGGAGTCCCCAAATCCTCAACGGCGATTGGCTGATTTCTCAAACGTGATGATTAAGACAGAACCGGTACAACACTGAACATTAAAATTGGTGAAAGTGTACAGCGGTCCGCTGCTGCTGTTAACGCGGTACCGCAGCGCTCTCTGGTGGTCTGAAACTGTAATTACAACATATTTAAGCTCATGAGAAACGTAACAACGTTATGAATTTTTATTTAAATCTCTTTTCTGTTTGTTTGTTTTGGTACTAATGGGCACAGACGGTTAACCTCGCAGGGTCAATTGCAGCGTAGTCCAGTTGATTATTACTGCCTCCAGAGCCCGCCCGTGGAGTGACCTTCCTACAGATGTCAGGACTGCCCAGTCCCTGACCACCTTCCGGCGCCTCCTCAAGACTCACCTCTTCAAACAGCACCTGTAGAGCTCCTCTGTTTGTATCCTGGGACACTATCACCCTTCATGTAAATGTGCTTTATTTTGCTCTTATCTGCCCCCTATTTTACTGCATTTAATCCTGTACTTCAGAATACTGTAATCTGCCAAGTGTTTAACCTGTAGTATTTTGTATTTAATCACATCCTGATGTAACTATCACTATTTAATCATATCCTGATGTAACTATCACTATTATCTGCTGTATTATTGAATTGTGGTTTGTCACACTTGAACAAAAGTTATTGTATTTCTTGCTCTTATTGTATTACTTGTATTGTAACACTTGAAATGTATTTGCTTACGATTGTAAGTCGCCCTGGATAAGGGCGTCTGCTAAGAAATGAATAATAATAATAATAATAATAATAATAATAATAATAATAATAATAATAATAATAATAATAATAATAATAATAATAATAATAATAATATTATTATTATTATTATTATTATTATTATTATTATTATTATTATTCAACATCATACAGAAGTATATATAATCACAGGGCAATAATAATTTTAAAAATGCAAAACTAACTCGTAAATATACAATAGATAAAAAATCAATATAAAATATTTATAGAAATATGTCTTTACAAAGACTCCTCGCTTGTTTTTTTTTTTTTTTTTTTGCATCATCAGTGCTGCTGCTCGCGTCAAAATTCTTGTGACGTACTAAAGATTCCTTCGCTTTCTCTCCTGGTTTGTCGCGTAAGAGAGGCTTGGAGGTCAAAGAGTCCGGAAAATGCAAAAAGGACCCGCGTGTTCTCTCTCTCTCTCTCTCTCTCTCTCTCTCTCTCTCTCTCTGTCTCTCTCTCTCTCTCTCTCTCTCTCTCTCTCTGTCTCTCTCTGTCTCTCTCTCTCTCTCTCTCTCTGTCTCTCTCTGTCTCTCTCTCTCTCTCTCTCTCTGTCTCTCTCTCTCTCTCTCTCTCTCTCTCTCTCTCTCTCTCTGTCTCTCTCTGTCTCTCTCTCTCTCTCTCTCTCTCTCTCTCTCGCCAACTCTGGTATCTGTTCTGGAATTCAATATGTTAACAAGGGAACATTATTCAGCAGCTTTCATTGGACTCTATGAAGCTGAGGGAGTTCATTCTATATAGAGGGGGTGGAATTCAATATGTTAACAAGGGAACATTATTCAGCAGCTTTCATTGGACTCTATGAAGCTGAGGGAGTTCATTCTATATAGAGGGGGTGGAATTCAATATGTTAACAAGGGAACATTATTCAGCAGCTTTCATTGGACTCTATGAAGCTGAGGGAGTTCATTCTATATAGAGGGGGTGGAATTCAATATGTTAACAAGGGAACATTATTCAGCAGCTTTCATTGGACTCTATGAAGCTGAGGGAGTTCATTCTATATAGAGGGGGTGGAATTCAATATGTTAACAAGGGAACATTATTCAGCAGCTTTCATTGGACTCTATCAAGCTGAGGGAGTTCATTCTATATAGAGGGGGTGGAATTCAATATGTTAACAAGGGAACATTATTCAGCAGCTTTCATTGGACTCTATGAAGCTGAGGGAGTTCATTCTATATAGAGGGGGTGGAATTCAATATGTTAACAAGGGAACATTATTCAGCAGCTTTCATTGGACTCTATGAAGCTGAGGGAGTTCATTCTATATAGAGGGGGTGGAATTCAATATGTTAACAAGGGAACATTATTCAGCAGCTTTCATTGGACTCTATGAAGCTGAGGGAGTTCATTCTATATAGAGGGGGTGGAATTCAATATGTTAACAAGGGAACATTTTTCAGCAGCTTTCATTGGACTCTATGAAGCTGAGGGAGTTCATTCTATATAGAGGGTGTGGAATTCAATATGTTAACAAGGGAACATTATTCAGCAGCTTTCATTGGACTCTGTGAAGCTGAGGGAGTTCATTCTATATAGAGGGGGTGGAATTCAATTATATTGTAGCGTCAAACTGAACAGGATTGTGGGGCTCTGTCTGTCTGTCTGTCTGTCTGTCTGTCTGTCTGTCTGCAGCTTCAATGAAACTAAACTCTTTTCAGAATGTAGTAAACTAACACAGACCCCAAGAAGAAGGGATTATATTGTAGCGTCAAACTGAACAGGATTTTTGTGAATTTCATTTACCTGACAAAACGGTCTCTGGCGACATCTAGCGGCTACAATCTGCAACTACAGTCCACATCTTAAACCGCTATTGTTAGCGTGACCAAACGAATCGATATTTTGTAATGGGATTATAATAATATTTTTTATTTTCTTGTCCAAAAATAAAATTAAAATAAACATTACACTTTGTATCAAATTAACTGAGAAAATTAAAAAAAAAAAAAAAAAAAAAAAAAAAACGTAGACCGTCGTTCAAATAAACCCCGCCCCCTTCAAACCATTTTACAATCCGATTGGTCAACAGGGCGTGTCCCTTTGTTTACACTAAAACCGCGCCTGTTGATCCAAAAAAAAAAAAATCTCCGCATATTTCCATTTCAAGAAAAGTCCCGCCTCCTCACCTTTCTCAAACTGCTATTGGCAGACCTACAAAGCACCCTGAAAAAAATAAATAAATACTGCCTTCTAATTGGTTGCTGTCATTGTCATTCAAATCCCGTTTCCCTGGAAACAACAACCACAACGGGGGCGGGACTTGTTCACGAAACACAGATTGTCAATCTGCCTGCTTGAAATGCCTGTCAGGGCGTTCTAGACACCCGATTGGTCGACAGAGGCAGAAAAAAAAAAAACCAAAGCCCGCCTCATGCGGAATAACAGACAAATAAAGCGACGCGATTGGCTGCTGAGGACGTCAATTACAGCAAACTCCCCGCCTCATGCGGTATAGGAGGCGGGGGGCGGGGCGGTTCGCGGAGCAGCGGAGACGCGATTGGCTCACAGCGCCGTCCTTCTCGGATTCGCCGCCTCTGATTGGGTAGCGGTTGTCCGGGGTTACGGTAGTTCAACCACGGTCTCCGGCCTGCAAAGCGAGTCAGGCAGTTTATTATGAAGGAGACGAACTCCGGGGGGAAAAATAACATTAAAAACAAGCGGGTTAAAAAACCCACAAATTCGGGGAAAACGACTAATTTGAGATTTAATTTAACTTTAACTAAACTAATCTAGATATATCTTTATCAGTCTTTTCCATCGTCCCGTTTCTAGGGCGATATTTATATAACTGTTCACGACAGCAAAGAGAGAGAGTCGTTTTTTTTTTAAAAAAAAGACAGGAAAATAAAATTAAATAAATAAATAAATAATAAAAAATGCCGGTGAAAATATCTACGTACAGCAATGGCGGTGCAAGATTTCTGTGAGATTATAATACGTTTACAAGTAAATAAATAAACCTCAACAAAAGCCGCTAAGAAATTATTATTATTATTATTTTTTACTTCGAAAAAGGGCGATTTCTTTTTTTTTTAAATTCTCAGAGAACACAACGGACCGTATTTCATCTTCTTAATAATAATAATAATAATAATAATAATAATAATAATTCACACCGCGTCAGCTCGCGTTAATCGTGTTTGCCTCGTCCGTGCGTATTTAACATAACAATATAACAGCAAAAGGAGTCTTATTTCATTAAAAAAAATAGATTATAAATAATTAAATAAATAAATAGATAGGGTTATTTAGAAAAAAAATGGAAAACGGTCACACAAAAACCGTGGAGGAAGTCTTGACTCATTTTGGGGTCAACGAATCGACGGGACTGAGCGCCGATCAAGTGAAGAAATCAAAGGAGCGATGGGGCACTAACGGTAAGAGATTAATTTAATTTAATTTAATTTAATTTATTTATTTAGTATTGTCTTTGTCTGTCCGAAAGCCTCTCTCTGGGGGGGGGTGGGGGGGTGGGGGGGTGGGGTGCTGATGCAATCCGCTGTCAATTAATTAATTAACATTCGCAATCGCAACGCAATTAACATTTTTAATAATTGGGTGAGTTTATTATTAATATTACTGTTGTAAATGATTTTTTTTACGTGGGTGGAATTGGTGGCTGTAAACAAAGTCAAATAATATATTACAACCTGGTGTGCCATTATTATTATTATTATTATTATTATTATTATTATTATTATTATCGCTTATAAAAAAATATAGACGTCTGTGTTTTCTTTTAAAATTAGTAATCTGTGGTTAAATTAAACACTAGCCGTTATTTTATTTTTAAAAGCGGTTAATATTTAATAATAATAATAATAATAATAATAATAATGACAATGGGTTTTGTTGCGGGTTTTTAACTAACAGGGCGAAACAAACAAAAAGACTGAATATTTATTAATTTTGGGACCGACAGAGGAAGCACGTGTTTTATAAATGCGTATAATGACGTTTATATGAAAGGTTCCGGTTAGAAAATTCGGTTCTGAATCCGGTATCCGGACGTTTTTTCATACGAATTTAAAAACTGTCAAAAAACACGAAGCGGTTCGGTTTGCTGTATTGTAAAAATATAGCAAATAATTTCACAGCCGGTGCGCGTCGCATTAATGTCATTGATATTATTATTAATTAATACTAAATCTAGGATTTGTGTTTAGATAGACTGGCGGCAGCAGAGGCGGCTATATACGAAAACATACGGTAGCCTGATTTTAGTCTTACATTATGAGGTTAGATTTGCATTAAATTTGATTTTAAACGGCAATTTTGAGGCGAATCAAAGGCAAACCGCTATATTGCGGTATTGAATCGCCAGTATTTAAAAAAAAATATTACATTTCATCACCGCCAAATACAAACTGCACGATATTCTAGAAGTTTCTTAATAGAATTTGCCCCTCGTAAACTCGGCTTAATCACATGTGAGATTGTTGATAGTGTTTATATAATAACGCCTTTTTAAAAATGATTTATTATTATTATTATTATTATTATTATTATTACATTCTTTGACAAAGACAAAGAAATCCTTTCTTTAGAGACCAGAGGACCGTCGAATTGATTTTAATGACAGTTTTGTCGCGTCTCCCTCCGTCTCTTTGTCCGCCCCGATAATAGATTTTGAAATCGATCCAACACGTCATCATGACGTTGTGTTCGGGTGCTGGCGCTGTGGCGCTCCAGTTGCATCAGTTGCTTTACCACACCTCTCTGTGCTTTACAATGCTTCCCTATGCTTTACCACACCTCTCTGTGCTTTACAATGCTTCCCTATGCTTTACCAGACCTCTCTGTGCTTTACAATGCTTCCCTATGCTTTACCACACCTCTCTGTGCTTTACAATGCTTCCCTATGCTTTACCAGACCTCTCTGTGCTTTACAATGCTTCCCTATGCTTTACCAGACCTCTCTGTGCTTTACAATACTTCCCTATGCTTTACCAGACCTCTCTGTGCTTTACAATGCTTCCCTATGCTTTACCACACCTCTCTGTGCTTTACAATGCTTCCCTATGCTTTACCAGACCTCTCTGTGCTTTACAATGCTTCCCTATGCTTTACCACACCTCTCTGTGCTTTACAATGCTTCCCTATGCTTTACCACACCTCTCTGTGCTTTACAATGCTTCCCTATGCTTTACCAGACCTCTCTGTGCTTTACAATGCTTCCCTATGCTTTACCAGACCTCTCTGTGCTTTACAATGCTTCCCTATGCTTTACCACGCCTCTCTGTGCTTTACAATGCTTCCCTATGCTTTACCAGACCTCTCTGTGCTTTACAATGCTTCCCTATGCTTTACCAGACCTCTCTGTGCTTTACAATGCTTCCCTATGCTTTACCAGACCTCTCTGTGCTTTACAATGCTTCCCTATGCTTTACCAGACCTCTCTGTGCTTTACAATGCTTCCCTATGCTTTACCAGACCTCTCTGTGCTTTACAATGCTTCCCTATGCTTTACCAGACCTCTCTGTGCTTTACAATGCTTCCCTATGCTTTACCAGACCTCGCTGTGCTTTACAATGCTTCCCTATGCTTTACCACACCTCTCTGTGCTTTACAATGCTTCCCTATGCTTTACCACACCTCGCTGTGCTTTACAATGCTTCCCTATGCTTTACCACACCTCTCTGCGCTTTACAATGCTTCCCTATGCTTTACTACACCTCTCTGCGCTTTACAATGCTTCCCTATGCTTTACCACACCTCTCTGTGCTTTACAATGCTTCCCTATGCTTTACCAGACCTCTCTGTGCTTTACAATGCTTCCCTATGCTTTACCAGACCTCTCTGTGCTTTACAATGCTTCCCTATGCTTTACCAGACCTCTCTGTGCTTTACAATGCTTCCCTATGCTTTACCAGACCTCTCTGTGCTTTACAATGCTTCCCTATGCTTTACCAGACCTCTCTGTCCTTTACAATGCTTCCCTATGCTTTACCAGACCTCTCTGTGCTTTACAATGCTTCCCTATGCTTTACCAGACCTCTCTGTGCTTTACAATGCTTCCCTATGCTTTACCAGACCTCTCTGTGCTTTACAATGCTTCCCTATGCTTTACCAGACCTCTCTGTGCTTTACAATGCTTCCCTATGCTTTACCAGACCTCTCTGTGCTTTACAATGCTTCCCTATGCTTTACCACACCTCGCTGTGCTTTACAATGCTTCCCTATGCTTTACCACACCTCGCTGTGCTTTACAATGCTTCCCTATGCTTTACCAGACCTCGCTGTGCTTTACAATGCTTCCCTATGCTTTACCACACCTCTCTGTGCTTTACAGTGCTTCCCTATGCTTTACCACACCTCTCTGTGCTTTACAGTGCTTCCCTATGCTTTACCACACCTCTCTGTGCTTTACAATGCTTCCCTATGCTTTACCAGACCTCTCTGTGCTTTACAATGCTTCCCTGTGCTTTACCAGACCTCTCTGTGCTTTACAATGCTTCCCTGTGCTTTACCAGACCTCTCTGTGCTTTACAATGCTTCCCTGTGCTTTACAATGCTTCCCTGTGCTTTACCAGACCTCTCTGTGCTTTACAATGCTTCCCTATGCTTTACCAGACCTCTCTGTGCTTTACAATGCTTCCCTATGCTTTACCAGACCTCTCTGTGCTTTACAATGCTTCCCTATGCTTTACCAGACCTCTGTGCTTTACAATGCTTCCCTATGCTTTACCAGACCTCTCTGTGCTTTACAATGCTTCCCTTTGCTTTACCAGACCTCTCTGTGCTTTACAATGCTTCCCTATGCTTTACCAGACCTCTCTGTGCTTTACAATGCTTCCCTATGCTTTACCAGACCTCTCTGTGCTTTACAATGCTTCCCTATGCTTTACCAGACCTCTCTGTGCTTTACGATGCTTCCCTATGCTTTACCAGACCTCTCTGTGCTTTACAATGCTTCCCTATGCTTTACCAGACCTCTCTGTGCTTTACAGTGCTTCCCTATGCTTTACCACACCTCTCTGTGCTTTATTACACTTTGCTGTGCTTTTAGTATCTAATATAAACCCAGATATTTTTTTAAAAGGCAGTTCCCTTTCATTAAACTGTCTCTCAATACAATGCAATACAATGCAATTCAATTCAAATGTGGTTTTATTGACATGTCAGACATCAGCAGTATTGACAAAGCAATTATATTGCATATCATGTTAACAATGTATTTACAATAACAACACAAGTGATAATGATAATAATGGAGATATTAATAATAATGCTGACAGTAATAATGATGATAATAATAATGACCGCTGGTATATAGAGTGTAACACAGAGCAGAGGTACAGAAGTAACGCCCCTGTGCAGAGAGCTCACTGTGTGTCCCTCAGGCTGTGACAGGCGGACACGTACTGGGCAGCCACTGGGACTGTGTGTCCCACTCCCAGTACGACTGCCAGTTTGTCTGGGTCCGTCAATTGTGGGAAGTGTGGGAAATCTCTCCCTCTCTCTCGCTCTCTCTCCCCCCTCTCTCTGTCTGTCTGTCCCTCCCTCCCTCTCTCTCCCCTCTCCTCTCCCTCTCTCTAGCCCTCTCTCTTTGCCCTTTCTCTTTCCCTCCCTCCCTCTCTCCATCCCTCTCTCTCTCTCCACCTCTCTCTCTCCCTCTTTCTCTCTACCCCTCTATCTCTCCCCATCCCCCTCTCTCTCCTCCCTCCCTCTCTCTCCACCTCTCCCTCTCCCCCTCTCTCTCCTCTCTCTGTCTATCTCTATCTGTCTCTCTCTCCCCCCTCTCTTTCTCTCTCTTCTCCCCTTCTCTCTCTCTCTCTCCCTCTCCCCTCTCCTTTCTCCCTCTCTAGCCCTCCCTCTCTATCCATCCCTCTCTCTCCATCCCTCTCTCTCCACCTCTCTCTCTCCCTCTATCTCTCCCCCATCCCCCCCTCTCTTCTCTCTCCACCTCTCTCTCTACCCCCTCTCTCCACCTCTCTCTCCCTCTCCCCCTCTCTCTGTCTCTTCTCTCTCTGTCTATCTCTATCTGTCTCTCTCCCCCCTCTCTTTCTCTCTTCTCCCCCTTCTCTCTCTCTCTCTCCTTCCTCCTTTCTCCCTCTCTAGCCCTCTCTCTCTTCACCTTTTCTCTCCCTCCCTCTCTCTCCCTCCCTCTCTCCCCCTCTCCCTCCCTCTCTATTCCCCATTTCTCTCTCTCCCTCCCTCTATCCCCTCTCTCCATCTCTTTTCCCCTCTCTCTTTCCCTCTCCCCCTCTCTCCCTCTCCCACTCTCTCTCTCTACCCCTCTCTCTCTCTCTCTCTCTGTAGTTTGATCAGGGGGTGGGGGGGGGGGGGGGTCATTCGCTACTGGGGCAAAATTTGACCCAGATTCCGCTAGCTGTGAAATGAGTTTGCTATTTATATCTGGGTCGCGGTTTTAATTGGTTTCTTTTGGTTAATTCTAGCCTCTCTTAATGAGCGCCGTGGTTAACGTGGGCCGGGCACTAACAGCTGGATCTGCTTTCTGTTACAATGACAGTGAGGCCCGTCTATAGAGACCAGCCAGGGGATTCATACAGTCTGAGCTTAACAGAGGTGTGCCGGCCTTCCTGCTGAAGAGACACGGCGTTTGTTATTTAGACCTGCGGTACTGCGGTGTTGCTGTAAATATCACTCCTGTCTTTTCCAGTAGTCTTGCTGGCAGTACACTCGCTGTGCACTAGGTGGCGCTGCTGGCTCTTCTATGAAGACTGAAGAGCAGCTCCTGAAAGCAACACAGACTGAGCAAAAACAATGTAATACAGCCCAGCCCAGCGCATTGCAGTTAAAGAACTACAGCTCCCAGCATCCCTCACCATTGCCGCGGGAGCAGAGGCATGCTGGGAGCTGTAGTCCTAGCCAGGGCTGTACTGATTCACAATACAATAACTATGGCAGCGCAGCTAGAACTGAAGAGCAGCTCCTGAACTCACAGTCAGAGCAACACAGACTGAGCAAAAACAATGCAATACAGCCCAGCCCAGCGCATTGCAGTTAAAGAACTACAGCTCCCAGCATCCCTCACCATTGCCGCGGGTGCAGAGGCATGCTGGGAGCTGTAGTCCTAGCCAGGGCTGGACCGATTTACAGTACAGTAACTATGACAGCTCCCAGCATCCCTCGCCATGGCCGCAGTGTCATAAATCGGTCTGTCTTTGAAATGATGATAATTGTATTTAATCTTGTTTTTTTTTTCTCTTCTTCTTCCCCCTCTCTGTGACGGTCTGTGGATACAGAACTACCAGCTGAGGAAGGTAAGATCATCATCATCATCATCATAATAATATGTGGTGATCGATCGCTGGACTGGAATTACATTGTAACTGCAGTTTAATATCACTAGACTGGACTGGAATTACATTGTAACTGCAGTTTAATATCACTAGACTGGACTGGAATTACATTGTAACTGCAGTTTAATATCACTAGACTGGACTGGAATTACATTGTAACTGCAGTTTAATATCACTAGACTGGACTGGAATTACATTGTAACTGCAGTTTAATATCACTAGACTGGACTGGAATTACATTGTAACTGCAGTTTAATATCACTAGACTGGACTGGAATTACATTGTAACTGCAGTTTAATATCACTAGACTGACTGGAATTATATTGTAACTGTAGTTTAATATCACTAGACTGGACTGGAATTACATTGTAACTGCAGTTTAATATCACTAGACTGGACTGGAATTACATTGTAACTGCAGTTTAATATCACTAGACTGACTGGAATTACATTGTAACTGCAGTTTAATATCACTAGACTGGACTGGAATTACATTGTAACTGCAGTTTAATATCACTAGACTGGACTGGAATTACATTGTAACTGCAGTTTAATATCACTAGACTGGACTGGAATTACATTGTAACTGCAGTTTAATATCACTACACTGGACTGGAATTACATTGTAACTGCAGTTTAATATCACTAGACTGGACTGGACTGGAATTACATTGTAACTGCAGTTTAATATCACTAGACTGGACTGGACTGGAATTACATTGTAACTGCAGTTTAATATCACTAGACTGGGACTGGACTGGAATTACATTGTAACTGCAGTTTAATATCACTAGACTGGACTGGAATTACATTGTAACTGCAGTTTAATATCACTAGACTGGACTGGACTGGAATTACATTGTAACTGCAGTCTTAATCTCTGTCCACGTGCGGTGGGTGTGTGGGTGTTTCGTGGAGGGTGAAGCGAGTGATCTGATTGGATCGTTGTCTTGCTGTTTTGCTGTGCAGGGAAGTCTCTCTGGGTGTTGGTTCTGGAGCAGTTTGAGGATCTGCTGGTCAGAATACTGCTGCTGGCTGCCTGCATCTCCTTCGTGAGTTTACAAGAGCCCTTCTGAACAGAATACAAAAACTAAATAGATTGGTTTGAGAAAGCTAAAGACCCTGTCTGTCTGTCTGTCTGTCTGTCTGTCTGTCTGTCTGTGTGCAGCTTTAATGAAACTAAACTCTTGTGTCTGTTTATATTGCTGGGATGGGGGTGGATGATGTCACTGACAGGCTGGTTTATATTGCTGGGATGGGGGGTGGATGATGTCACTGACAGGCTGGGTTATATTGCTGGGATGGGGGTGGATGATGTCACTGACAGGCTGGTTTATATTGCTGGGATGGGGGGGTGGATGATGTCACTGACAGGCTGGTTTATATTGCTGGGATGGGGGGTGGATGATGTCACTGACAGGCTGGTTTATATTGCTGGGATGGGGGGTGGATGATGTCACTGACAGGCTGGTTTATATTGCTGGGATGGGGGGTGGATGATGTCACTGACAGGCTGGTTTATATTGCTGGGATGGGGGGTGGATGATGTCACTGACAGGCTGGTTTATATTGCTGGGATGGGGGATGGATGATGTCACTGACAGGCTGGTTTATATTGCTGGGATGGGGGGTGGATGATGTCACTGACAGGCTGGTTTATATTGCTGGGATGGGGGGTGGATGATTGTCACTGACAGGCTGGGTTATATTTTCAATCTCTAAATGGCTTCATTGAACGCACGTTGTACCTCGTTCGTTCTTTCTCGCAGACCCTGGCCTGGTTCGAGGAAGGCGAGGGCACCGTCACTGCGTTCGTGGAGCCCTTCGTCATCCTGCTGATCTCATCGCCAACGCCATCGTCGGGGTGTGGCAGGTGAGGAGAGGGGCGCTCATTACCGCCCCCTGCTGGTGATGGAGCCCCCTCTGCTGGTGGAGGGGGTGTGCTGCAGGCAGCGCAGCTCAAATTTCACACATTGATATATCTGCATTGATATATCTGCAGATTCACTGATCCCACTTTTTGAGAGTATCACACAAAACACACTCCATTCAAGAACCACTCTGTGAACTACAGCTCCCAGCATGCCTTTGCCCCCTGCGGCAGTGGTGAGGGATGCTGGGAGCTGTAGTTCTTTTAAATATGGTGCGCTGTGCTGTGGTCTGGTATCGCAATACAAGCGCTACTGACCTCTATTACGATACATCGTGTAAAGAAAGGGATGTCATCGATACACAGTGAATCGGTCCAGCCCTGGCTAGGGACTACAACTCCCAGCATGCCTCTGCACTTGCGGCAATGGTGAGGGATGCTGGGAGCTCTAGTTCTTTAAAGACGTGAGCTGTGCTTGTGGTCTCGTGTCGCAAACTCTACAGACCTCTATTGCTGAACATCATGTAAAGAAAGCATTGCGATTGATCAATACAGAGTGAATCGGGACAGCCCTGTTTAGGGACTACAGCTCCCAGCATGCCTCTGCCCCTGCGGCAGTGGTGAGGGATGCTGGGAGCTGTAGTTCTTTAGCTCACTGTAGTTAAACAATGCATGCCACTGTCCAGCCCTGGCTAGGGACTACAGCTCCCAGCATGCCTCTGCACCTGCGGCAGTGGTGAAGGATGCTGGGAGCTGTAGTTCTTTAGCTCACTGTAGTTAAACAATGCATGCCACTGTCCAGCCCTGGCTAGGGACTACAGCTCCCAGCATGCCTCTGCACCTGCGGCAGTGGTGAAGGATGCTGGGAGCTGTAGTTCTTTAGCTCACTGTAGTTAAACAATGCATGCCACTGTCCAGCCCTGGCTAGGGACTACAGCTCCCAGCATGCCTCTGCACCTGCGGCAGTGGTGAAGGATGCTGGGAGCTGTAGTTCTTTAACTGCCCTAGTTCTAACGCTTCTGTGTCTCTCTCTCTCCAGGAGCGCAATGCGGAGAACGCCATCGAGGCTCTGAAAGAGTACGAGCCGGAGATGGGGAAGGTTTATCGGCAGGACAGGAAGAGCGTCCAGCGTGTCAAAGCCAGGGACATTGTCCCCGGGGACATAGTGGAGGTGGCGGGTAAGAAGAGGAGGGACAGTCTGACAAAAGCATCCGTCCGTCTGTCTGTCTGTCTACATCTCTCTGTCCTCTCTCCTGACCTCTCCTCTCTCTGTCCTCTCTCCTTTTTTCTGTATAACAGTACTCTGTCCTCTCCTCTCTTCTCTCTCCCCTCTTGTCTCCCCTCTTCCCTCTCCTGTCTCTTTTCACTCTCTCCCCCCCTTTCTTCATACATATATTTTATATATCCTCCTCTATGTTCTCTCCCTCCCTCCCTCTATCCTCCTCCCTCACTCCCTCCCTCCCCCTCTATCCTCCTCCCTCACTCCCTCCCTCTATCCTCCTCCCTCACTCACTCCCTCCCTCTCTATCCACCTCACTCACTCCCTCCCTCTCTCTTTCTCTCTCCTCTCCCTCCCCTCTCTCTCTTTCTCTCCTCCTCTCAGTTGCTGATAAGGTCCCTGCTAATATCTGGATCAGCTCTCTCAAGTCTGTTATTCTGTAACGCTGACTATTAACCTCTCTGTATCTCTCTCTCTCTCTCTCCTCTCTGTGTCTCTCTCTCCCTCTCTGTCTCTCCCTCTCCCTCCCCCTCTCTCCCTCCCCCTCTCTCCCTCTCCCCCTTCTCCCTCTCTTTTCCCCTTCTCTCCCTCTCTCTCTCCCTCTCTCTCTCCCCCCCTCTCACTCTCCTCTCCCCCTCCCTCTCTCTCCTCTCCCCCTCTCTCCTCTCTCTCTCCTCTCCCCCTCTCTCCTCCCCCCTCTCTCCTCTCTCTCTCCTCTCCCCCTCCCCCCTCTCTCTCTCTCTATCTCTCTGTCTCTTCCTCTCCCCCTCTCTCCTCTCCCCCTCTCTCCTCTCCCCCTCTCTCCTCTCCCTCTCTCCCTCTCTCTCTCTCTCTCTCTCTCTCCCTCTCCTCTCTCCTCTCCCCCTCTCTCTCCTCTCTCCTCTCCCCCTCTCTCCTCTCCCTTTCCCCCTCTCTCTCTCTCTCTCTCTCTCTCTCTCTCTCTCTCTCTCTCTCTCTCTCTTCCCCCCCTCTCTCAGTGGGTGATAAAGTCCCTGCTGATATCCGTATCACCTCCATCAAGTCCACCACGCTGCGAGTCGACCAGTCTATCCTGACCGGAGAGAGCGTCTCTGTCCTCAAACACAGCGATCCCGTGCCGGACCCCCGCGCCGTCAACCAGGACAAGAAGAACATGCTCTTCTCTGTGAGAGCGAGGGAGAGGGGCTGTGTGAGAGAGAGAGAGAGAGAGAAGAACATGCTCTTCTCTGTGAGAGAGAGGGAGAGGGGCTGTGTGTGAGAGAGAGAGAGAGAGAGAGAGAGAGAAGAACATGCTCTTCTCTGTGAGAGAGAGGGAGAGGGGATGTGTGAGAGAGAGAGAGAGAGAGAGAGAAAGAGAGAGAGAAGAACATGCTCTTTGTGAGAGCGAGGGAGAGGGGCTGTGTGAGAGAGAGAGAGAGAAGAACATGCTCTTCTGTGTGAGAGAGAGGGAGAGGGGCTGTGTGAGAGAGAGAGAGAGAAGAACATGCTCTTCTGTGTGAGAGAGAGGGAGAGGGGCTGTGTGTGAGAGAGAGAAGAACATGCTCTTCTGTGTGAGAGAGAGGGAGAGGGGCTGTGAGAGAGAGAGAACATGCTCTTTTGTGAGGGAGAGGGGCTGTGTGTGAGAGAGAGAGAGAGAGAGAAGAACATGCTCTTCTGTGTGAGAGAGAGGGAGAGGGGCTGTGTGAGAGAGAGAGAGAGAAGAACATGCTCTTCTGTGTGAGAGAGAGGGAGAGAGAGATGAGAAGAACATGCTCTTCTGTGTGAGAGGGAGAGAGAGACTGAGGTAGACTGAGAGACAGAGGGGGAGAGAGAGACTGTGTGCGTGCGTGTGTGTGTGTTTGAGTCTATGTAGGATGGGAGTTTCCTGTGAGACTCTGTCTCTCCCCGTAAAAATTAAACCCCTCCCCCACCCCCACCCCAGGGCACGAACATCGCCGCGGGGAAGGCGATCGGCGTTGCCATGGCGACGGGGGTGCAGACGGAGATCGGGAAGATCCGAGACGAGATGGCGGCGACCGAACCAGAGAGGACCCCCTGCAACAGAAACTGGACGAGTTCGGAGAGCAGCTTTCAAAGGTACAGCAACAATACACAATACAATACAATACAAGAGAGAGGAGAGGAGAGGAGAGGAGAGGACCCCCCTGCACAATACAGCACAGCAAAATACCATCCCCTAATACAGCACAGCAAAACACCATCCCCTAATACAGCACAGCAAAATACCATCCCCTAATACAGCACAGCAAAACACCATCCCCTAATACAGCACAGCAAAATACCATCCCCTAATACAGCACAGCAAAATACCATCCCCTGATACAGCACAGCAAAATACCATCCCCTGATACAGCACAGCAAAATACCATCCCCTGATACAGCGCAGCAAAATACCATCCCCTGATACAGCGCAGCAAAATACCATCCCCTGATACAGCACAGCAAACACCATCCCCTGATACAGCACAGCAAAATACCATCCCCTAATACAGCGCAGCAAAATACCATCCCCTGATACAGCGCAGCAAAATACCATCCCCTGATACAGCGCAGCAAAATACCATCCCCTAATACAGCACAGCAAAACACCATCCCCTGATACAGCACAGCAAAACACC
>NW_026708243.1:65000-70000 GCF_902713425.1 Acipenser ruthenus
AGTAATCACAAAAGTAGTCCCAATAGAAAATAATATAATGGTTTTCATTTCATAACAGTAATAATCATAATATTAGTCATAATATACAATGTGTTTGTTTTCGTGTTTCTCCCCACTCTCCCCAGTTTGAAGAACGGCGTCCCAGTTCGCTGCTCCCAGTACGAGGGGCTGGTTGAACTGGCCACGATCTGCGCCCTGTGCAACGACTCTTCACTGGACTTCAACGAGGTGTGCTCCTCTCTGAGTGTCTGTCTCTGTGTCTCTCTCTCCCCCCTCTCTCTCTCTCTCTCTCTCTCTCTGTCTGTCTGTCTGTCATTATCTTTCTAATCTCTCTCTCTCCCTCTCACCATCTCTGTCTACTTTCTTTCTTTCTCTTTCTTTATATTTGTGTGTGTCACTCCTGGGCACAGCACTATGTGAATGATGTGTATGTATTAACCACTCTCTCCCTCCTCTGCTCTCTCCTCTCTCCCCTCTCTCCCTCATCTCTCCTCTCCCCTCTCTCTCTCCTTTCTCCCCCCTCTCCTCTCCTCTCTCCTCTCCTCTCCTCTTCTCTCTCCTCTCCTCTCCTCTCTCCTCCTCTTCTCCTCTCTCCTCTCTCTCCTCTCTCCCCCCTCTCTCTCCCACTCTCTCCTTTCTCTCCTCTCTCTCCCCTCCTCTCTCCCCCCTCTCTCTCCTCTCTCTCCCCCCCTCTCCCTCTCCTCTCCTCTCTCAGTTGAAAGGTGTGTATGAGAAGGTGGGCGAGGCCACAGAGACGGCCCTCTGCTGTCTGGTGGAGAAAATGAACGTGTTCGATACCGACCTGAGAGGACTGAGCAAGGTGGAGAGAGCGACTGCCTGCAGCTCGGTGAGACGCACACACTGACACACACACACACACCGCACACACTGAGGACTGAGCAAGGTGGAGAGAGCGACTGCCTGCAGCTCGGTGAGACGCACACACTGACACACACACACACACCGCACACACACACACCCACCGCACACACTGAGGACTGAGCAAGGTGGAGAGAGCGACTGCCTGCAGCTCGGTGAGACGCACACACTGACACACACACACACACCGCACACACACACACCCACCGCACACACTGAGGACTGAGCAAGGTGGAGAGAGCGACTGCCTGCAGCTCGGTGAGACGCACCCACCCTGATATACACACACACACACACACCGCACACACACACCCACCGCACACACTGATACACACACACACACACACACACACCCACATCACACACTGATACACACACACACACCCTGACACACACACACACACACACACCCTGACACACACCGCACACACACAGACGCTGAGACAACCACACAGATAAGACACTGGAGTTCTCTCTCTTTCTGTGTGTGTGTTTCTTGTTCTTCATGCTCCCTCCCTCTCTCTCTCTCTCTCTCTCTCTCTCTCTCTCTCTCTCTCTCTCTCTCCAGGTGATCAGGCAGCTCTTGCGGAAGGAGTTGACTCTGGAGTTCTCTCTCTTTCTGTGTGTGTGTTTCTTGTTCTTCATGCTCTCTCTCTCTCTCTCTCTCTCTCTCTCTCTCTCTCTCTCTCTCTCTCCAGGTGATCAGGCAGCTCTTGCGGAAGGAGTTGACTCTGGAGTTCTCTCGTGATCGCAAGTCCATGTCGGTGCTCTGCAGCCCCAACAAGCCCACCCGCTCCACAGCGGGGAGCAAGATGTTCGTCAAGGTAACCCCCCCACGCCCCGCCCCCCCCCCCCCCCCACGCCCCGCCAGCCAGCCGTCTGTGTGTGAGCCTGTGTGTGTGTGTCTGTGAGCCTGTGTGTGTGTGTGTGTGTGTGTGTGTGTCTGTGAGCCTGTGTGTGTCTGAGCCTGTGTGTGTGTCTGTGAGCCTGTGTGTGTGTGTGTGTGTGTGTGTGTCTGTGAGCCTGTGTGTGTCTGAGCCTGTGTGTGTGTCTGTGAGCCTGTGTGTGTCTGTGAGCCTGTGTGTGTCTGTGAGCCTGTGTGTGTGTGTGTCTGTGAGCCTGTGTGTGTCTGTGAGCCTGTGAGCCTGTGTGTGTCTGTGAGCCTGTGTGTGTGTGTGTCTGTGTGAGCGTGCGTGTCTCTGTGTCTGTGTGTGTGTGAGCCTGTGTGTGCGTGTCTGTGAGCCTGTGTGTGTGTGTGTGTGTGTGTGTGTGTGTGAGCGTGCGTGTGTTTCTCTGTGTCTGTGAGCGTGCGTCTCTGTGTGTGTGTGTGTGTGTGTGTGTGTGTGTGTGAGTGTGTGTGTGTTTCTCTGTGTCTGTGAGCGTGCGTCTCTGTGTGTGTGTGTGTGTGTGTGTGTGTGAGCGTGCGTGTGTTTCTCTGTGTCTGTGAGCGTGCGTCTCTGTGTGTGTGTGTGTGTGTGTGTGTGTGTGTGTGTGAGCGTGCGTGTGTTTCTCTGTGTCTGTGAGCGTGCGTCTCTGTGTGTGTGTGTGTGTGAGCGTGCGTGTGTTTCTCTGTGTCTGTGAGCGTGCGTCTCTGTGTGTGTGTGTGTGTGAGCCTTTATGTGTCTGTGTGTGTGCGAGCGTGTGTACAAAATTTAGATTTGAAAATGAGATTTGAAGCTGCATTCTGATCTCTCTCCTCTCCTCTCTCCTCTCTCTCCTCCCCTCCTCTCTCCCCTCCTCTCTCCTCTCCTCTCCTCTCCCCTCTCCTCTCTCTCCCCTCCTCTCTCTCCCCTCCTCTCTCCCCTCTCCTCTCCTCTCTCCCCCCCCCCCCCCCCTCTCTCAGGGCGCTCCGGAGGGGGTCCTGGAACGCTGTCGGTTTGTTCGGATTGGCTCCCAGCGCGTGCCCCTCTCCGCGGGGGTGCGTGAGCAGATCAGCGCGGTGATCAGGGAGTGGGGGGGCGGCCGGGACATGCTGCGCTGCCTCGCCATGGCAACCAGGGACCAGCCCCCCCGCAGGGAGGACATGAAACTGGAGGACAGCAGCAAGTTCACTCAGTACGAGGTGAGAGACGAGAGAGAGGAGACAGCACTGGACAAGAGAGAGGAGACACTTCAACGCTGTACAACACTATACACTGTACTCTGTGTGTGTGTGTGTGTCTCTATCTATCTCTGTCTGTCTGTCTCTCTAAACCCTCTCTCCTTTCTCTGTCTGTCTCTCTCACCTCTCCTCTCTCTCTCTCTCCTCTCTCTAACCCCTCTCTTCTCTCTCTAACCCCTTTCTCTCTCTGTCCCCACCTCTCTCTCTAACCCTTCTCTCCTCTCTCTCCTCCTCTCACCCCCCTTCTCTCTCTTGCTCTCTCTCCTCCTCTCACCCCCCCTCTCTCACCCCCCTCTCTCCTCCTCTCTCACCCCCCTCTCTCTCTCTCTCTTCTCCTCTCACCCCCTCTCTCTCTCTGTCTCTCTCCTCTCACCCCCCTCTCTCTCTCTCTTCTCCTCCTCCTCCTCCTGTTTCTCACCCCCCCTCTCTCTCTTCTCCTCCTCCTCCTCTCTCACCCCCCCTCCTCTCTCTCTCTCCTCCTCTCACCCCCTCTCTCTCTCTCTCTCTCCTCTCCTCAGACGGAGCTCACGTTCCTGGGGTGCGTGGGGATGCTCGACCCCCCCCTCCTCTCTCTCTCTGTCTCCTCCTCTCACCCCCTCTCTCTCTCTCTCCTCTCCTCAGACGGAGCTCACGTTCCTGGGGTGCGTGGGGATGCTCGACCCCCCTCCTCTCTCTCTCTCTCCTCCTCTCACCCCCTCCTCTCTCTCTCTCCTCTCCTCAGACGGAGCTCACATTCCTGGGGTGCGTGGGGATGCTGGACCCCCCCTCCTCTCTCTCTCTCTCCTCCTCTCACCCCCTCCTCTCTCTCTCTCCTCTCCTCAGACGGAGCTCACGTTCCTGGGGTGCGTGGGGATGCTCGACCCCCCCCTCCTCTCTCTCTCTGTCTCTCTCCTCTCACCCCCCTCTCTCTCTCTCTTCTCCTCCTCCTCCTCCTGTTTCTCACCCCCCCTCTCTCTCTTCTCCTCCTCCTCCTCTCTCACCCCCCCTCCTCTCTCTCTCTCCTCCTCTCACCCCCTCTCTCTCTCTCTCTCTCCTCTCCTCAGACGGAGCTCACGTTCCTGGGGTGCGTGGGGATGCTCGACCCCCCCCTCCTCTCTCTCTCTGTCTCCTCCTCTCACCCCCTCTCTCTCTCTCTCCTCTCCTCAGACGGAGCTCACGTTCCTGGGGTGCGTGGGGATGCTCGACCCCCCTCCTCTCTCTCTCTCTCTCCTCCTCTCACCCCCTCCTCTCTCTCTCTCCTCTCCTCAGACGGAGCTCACATTCCTGGGGTGCGTGGGGATGCTGGACCCCCCCTCCTCTCTCTCTCTCTCTCCTCCTCTCACCCCCTCTCTCTCTCTGTCTCTCTCCTCTCACCCCCCTCTCTCTCTCTTCTCCTCCTCCTCCTCCTCCTGTTTCTCACCCCCCCTCTCTCTCTTCTCCTCCTCCTCCTCTCTCACCCCCCCTCTCTCTCTCCTCCTCCTCCTCCTCCTCCTCCTCTCTCTCTCTCTCTCTCTCTCTCCTCCTCTCACCCCCTCTCTCTCTCTCTCTCCTCTCCTCAGACAGAGCTCACGTTCCTGGGGTGCGTGGGGATGCTCGACCCCCCTCCTCTCTCTCTCTCTCTCTCTCTCTCTCTCTCCTCCTCTCACCCCCTCTCTCTCTGTCTCTCTCCTCTCACCCCCTCTCTCTCTCTCTGTCTCTCTCCTCTCACCCCCTCTCTCTCTCTCTCTCTCTCTCTCCTCTCCCCAGACGGAGCTCACGTTCCTGGGGTGCGTGGGGATGCTCGACCCCCCCCTCCTCTCTCTCTCTCTCTCCTCCTCTCACCCCCTCCTCTCTCTCTCTCCTCTCCTCAGATGGAGCTCACGTTCCTGGGGTGCGTGGGGATGCTCGACCCCCCCCCCTCCTCTCTCTCTCTGTCCTCCTCTCACCCCCTCCTCTCTCTCTCTCCTCTCCTCAGACGGAGCTCACGTTCCTGGGGTGCGTGGGGATGCTCGACCCCCCCCCCTCCTCTCTCTCTCTGTCCTCCTCTCACCCCCTCCTCTCT
>NW_026708243.1:72500-86687 GCF_902713425.1 Acipenser ruthenus
GGGAGAGAGAGAAGGGGCTGTGTGTGTGAGAGAGAGAGAGGGAGAGGAAGTGGATCATATATAAAACTATTGAAACTCAGGGGGACTGTCTGAATCGTGTTTGGTGTTGCTGTATAATATATAAAACTATGGAGATAGAAACTCAGGGGGACTGTCTGAATCGTGTTTGGTGTTGCTGTATAATATATAAAACTATGCAGATTGAAGCTCAGGGGGACTGTCTGAATCGTGTTTGGTGTTGCTGTATAATATATAAAACTATGCAGATTGAAACTCAGGGGGACTGTCTGAATCGTGTTTGGTGTTGCTGTATAATATATAAAACTATGCAGATTGAAACTCGGGAACTGTCTGAATCGTGTTTGGTGTTGCTGTATAATATATAAAACTATGCAGATTGAAGCTCAGGGGGACTGTCTGAATCGTGTTTGGTGTTGCTGTATAATATATAAAACTATGGAGATTGAAACTCTCTCCCTCCCTCTCTCTCTCCCCCCCTCTCTCTCTCTCTCTCTCTCTCTCAGTATCTTCCTCACGGCTGCACTGGGAATGCCTGAAGCTCTGATCCCAGTTCAGCTGCTCTGGGTGAATCTCGTGACGGACGGATTCCCAGCGACGGCTCTGGGCTTCAACCCCCCCGACCTGGACATCATGAACAAGCCCCCCCGCAACGCCAGAGAGCCCCTCATCTCCGGCTGGCTCTTCTTCCGCTACCTCATCATCGGCTGTGAGTACCCGCGAAACTTCACTGTGAATTCAACGGCAGACGCTTCCACTAGAAGTCTTTCTCAGCGTCTTCAGTGTAAATTCAACGGCAAACGTTTCCACTAGAAGTCTTTCTCAGCGTCTTCAGTGTAAATTCAATGGCAAACGTTTCCACTAGAAGTCTTTCTCAGCGTCTTCAGTGTAAATTCAATGGCAAACGTTTCCACTAGAAGTCTTTCTCAGCGTCTTCAGTGTAAATTCAATGGCAAACGTTTCCACTAGAAGTCTTTCTCAGCGTCTTCAGTGTAAATTCAATGGCAAACGTTTCCACTAGAAGTCTTTCTCAGCGTCTTCAGTGTAAATTCAATGGCAAACGTTTCCACTAGAAGTCTTTCTCAGCGTCTTCAGTGTAAATTCAATGGCAAACGTTTCCACTAGAAGTCTTTCTCAGCGTCTTCAGTGTGAATTCAACGGCAAACGTTTCCACTAGAAGTCTCTCTCAGCGTCTTCAGTGTAAATTCAACGGCAAATGTTTCCGCTAGAAGTCTTTCTCAGCGTCTTCAGTGTGAATTCAATGGCAAACGTTTCCACTAGAAGTCTTTCTCAGCGTCTTCAGTGTAAATTCAATGGCAAACGTTTCCACTAGAAGTCTTTCTCAGCGTCTTCAGTGTAAATTCAATGGCAAACGTTTCCACTAGAAGTCTTTCTCAGCGTCTTCAGTGTAAATTCAATGGCAAACGTTTCCACTAGAAGTCTTTCTCAGCGTCTTCAGTGTAAATTCAACGGCAAACGTTTCCACTAGAAGTCTTTCTCAGCGTCTTCAGTGTAAATTCAACGGCACACGTTTCAGTGTTGCTTTGACTGTGAGTTCAGGAGCTGCTCTTCAGTTCTAGCTGCGCTGCCATAGTTATTGTATTGTGAATCGCTACAGCCCTGGCTAGGACTACAGCTCCCAGCATGCCTCTGCACCCGCGGCAATGGTGAGGGATGCTGGGAGCTGTAGTTCTTTAACTGCAATGCGCTGGGCTGGGCTGTATCACATTGTCCTGCGTGTAACACAGGCCAGATCTTTATAAAAGCCCCACCTAGCGATCGGTACCCTCGCTGTGCACCAGGTGGCGCTGACCCCGTCTCTCTCCGTTCCTCAGGCTACGTTGGAGCCGCGACGGTCGGAGCCGCTGCCTGGTGGTTCATGGCCGCTCACGATGGACCCAAAGTCAACTTCAACCAGCTGGTAGGTGTCCATGACCCGCAGTAAGGCTGAGAAACTGTCGCCTGGTGGCGGCCATCTTGGCTCCAGTGTTGCGTGTTAAGCAATGGGAGGCCCGTGAGGCTGTGGAGCCACAATGGAGCCAGTTTCATTTATCGTCTCTGTTCGTGGTCTTAGAGGGGAGGGGAGGAGTCTGTCTGTCTGTCTGTCTGTCTGTCTGCAGCTTTAATGAAACTAAACTCTTTTCAGAATGTAGTAAACTGACACAGACCCCAAGAAGAAGGGATTATATTGTAGCGTCAAACTGAACAGGATTGTGGGGCTCTGTCTGTCTGTCTGTCTGTCTGTCTGTCTGTCTGTCTGTCTGTCTGTCTGTCTGCAGCTTTAATGAAACTAAACTCTTTTCAGAATGTAGTAAACTAACACAGACCCCAAGAAGAAGGGATTATATTGTAGCGTCAAACTGAACAGGATTGTGGGGCTCTGTCTGTCTGTCTGTCTGTCTGTCTGCAGCTTTAATGAAACTAAACTCTTTTCAGAATGTAGTAAACTAACACAGACCCCAAGAAGAAGGGATTATATTGTAGCGTCAAACTGAACAGGATTGTGGGGCTCTGTCTGTCTGTCTGTCTGTCTGTCTGTCTGTCTGTCTGCAGCTTTAATGAAACTAAACTCTTTTCAGAATGTAGTAAACTGACACAGACACCAAGAAGGGGGGATTATATTGTAGCGTCAAACTGAACAGGATTGTGGGGCTCTGTCTGTCTGTCTGTCTGTCTGTCTGTCTGTCTGTCTGTCTGCAGCTTTAATGAAACTAAACTCTCTTCAGAATGTAGTAAACTAACACAGACCCCAAGAAGAAGGGATTATATTGTAGCGTCAAACTGAACAGGATTGTGGGGCTCTGTCTGTCTGTCTGTCTGTCTGTCTGCAGCTTTAATGAAACTAAACTCTTTTCAGAATGTAGTAAACTGACACAGACACCAAGAAGGGGGGATTATATTGTAGCGTCAAACTGAACAGGATTGTGGGGCTCTGTCTGTCTGTCTGTCTGTCTGTCTGTCTGCAGCTTTAATGAAACTAAACTCTTTTCAGAATGTAGTAAACTAACACAGACCCCAAGAAGGGGGGATTATATTGTAGCGTCAAACTGAACAGGATTGTGGGGCTCTTTCTGTCTGTGTGTTTTTGAGTTTGTGTGTGTGTGTGTCCGTTTGTCTGTCTGTGTGTGTGTGTCTCTGACTCCTCTCTCCTCTCCTCTCTCTGTCTCAGAGTCACTACCTCCAGTGCAGTGAGGACCATGCTGATTTTAAAGGGGTTGACTGCTCTGTGTTCGAATCGCCCTACCCAATGACCATGGCCCTGTCCGTGCTGGTTACCATAGAGATGTGTAACGCGCTCAACAGGTGAGGCTCGGACCCCTGTCACCCCCCCCCTCCCCCTACCACCTCAATCTCTGTACTCGAATACCCCTCTCTCCCTCTCTTTCTCCAGTCCCTGATGAAGATTTCTCCCTGGTCTAACACCTCTCTCTCTCTCTCTCTCTCCCTCCATCTTTCTTTCTCTCCCCATATCCCTCTCTCTCCTTCATCTTTCTCTCTCTCCCTCTCTCCTTCATCTTTCTCTCTCTCTCCCCATCTCCTTCTCTCTCTTTCATCTTTCTTTCTCTCTCCCCATCTCCCTCTCTCTCCCCTTCATCTCCCTCTCCCCTTCATCTCTCTCTCTCTCTCTCTCCAGTCTCTCTGAGAACCAGTCCCTGATGAAGATGCCTCCCTGGTCTAACCTCTGGCTGGTGGGAGCGATCTGTCTCTCCATGACCCTTCACTTCCTCATCCTCTACGTGGATCCGCTGCCTGTGAGTACACAGAACTACAGCTCCCAGCATCCCTCTGTTACCGCTGAAGCAGGGGCATGCTGGGAGCTGTAGTTTCTTTTTTATTCTGAATCGATTCAATGGTGCTTTATTGGCATGACTTGCAATAGCAGGTGTTGCCAAAGCAATTATACAATACAGACATAAATCTCTCCTTGTCTCTCACCCCCCCTCCCTCCCCCTCCTCCCTTCTCTCACCCCCCCTCCCTCCCCCTCCTCCTCTCTCAGATGATATTTCAGATCGTCCCCTCAGTGCTGTCCAGTGGGTCACTGTGCTCTCTCCCTCTCTCCCTCTCTCCTCTCTCCCCTCTCAGATGATATTTCAGATCCGTCCCCTCAGTGCTGTCCAGTCGGTCACTGTGCTCTCTCCCTCTCTCCTCTCTCCTCTCAGATGATATTTCAGATCCGTCCCCTCAGTGCTGTCCAGTGGGTCACTGTGCTCTCTCCCTCTCTCCTCTCTCTCCTCTCAGATGATATTTCAGATCTGTCCCCTCAGTGCTGTCCAGTCGGTCACTGTGCTCTCTCCCTCTCTCTCCTCTCTCAGATGATATTTCAGATCCGTCCCCTCAGTGCTGTCCAGTGGGTCACTGTGCTCTCTCCCTCTCTCCCCTTCTCCTCTCTCAGATGATATTTCAGATCCGTCCCCTCAGTGCTGTCCAGTGGGTCACTGTGCTCTCTCCCTCTCTCCTCTCTCAGATGATATTTCAGATCCATCCCCTCAGTGCTGTCCAGTGGGTCACTGTGCTCTCTCCCTCTCTCCTCTCTCAGATGATATTTCAGATCCGTCCCCTCAGTGCTGTCCAGTGGGTCACTGTGCTCTCTCCCTCTCTCCTCTCTCAGATGATATTTCAGATCCATCCCCTCAGTGCTGTCCAGTGGGTCACTGTGCTCTCTCCCTCTCTCCTCTCTCAGATGATATTTCAGATCCGTCCCCTCAGTGCTGTCCAGTGGGTCACTGTGCTCTCTCCCTCTCTCCTCTCTCAGATGATATTTCAGATCCATCCCCTCAGTGCTGTCCAGTGGGTCACTGTGCTCTCTCCCTCTCTCCTCTCTCTCCTCTCAGATGATATTTCAGATCCGTCCCCTCAGTGCTGTCCAGTGGGTCACTGTGCTCTCTCCCTCTCTCCTCTCTCCTCTCTCAGATGATATTTCAGATCCGTCCCCTCAGTGCTGTCCAGTGGGTCACTGTGCTCAAGATGTCCCTGCCGGTGATTCTTCTGGACGAGGCTCTGAAGCTGGTGGCTCGTCGGTACGTGGACCCGGGGCGGGACCTGGAGGAGGAAGAGGAGCGGAGGATGGGGGCGGGGCTCCAGGTGCGGGTCTCCAGGGCGCTCCGGGGCGTGTCGTGGTCCTTCGTTCTGACCGCGCTGCCCCTGCTGGTCTGGATCTACAGCCTGGACACGGATATCACCAATATATTCTGGCAGGAAGACCCAGAGCAGCCCTGAGCGTGTGTGTGTGCGTGCGTGTGCGTGTGCGTGCGTGTGTGTGCGTGCGTGCGTGTGTGTGTGTGCGTGCGTGTGTGTGTGTGCAGTGTCTATACACACACAGTACAACACTGTGCAAAAACTCGATACAACACTGTGTGTGCAGCACACACACACACACACACACACACTGAGAGACACACACAGAGACACGCACACACCTGAGAGACACACACAGAGACACGCACACACCTGAGAGACACACACAGAGACACGCACACACTGAGAGACATACAGACACACACAATGAGACACACACTGAGACACACACACACACACACTGACACACTGAGACACGCACACACTGAGAGACACACACAGAGACACGCACACACTGAGAGACACAGACACACACAATGAGACACACATTGAGACACACACACACTGACACACTGAGACACACACACTGAGACTGAGACACACACACACACACTGAGACTGAGACACACACACACACACTGAGACTGAGACACACACACACACTGAGACCGAGACACACACACACACACTGACACACACACACTGACACACTGAGACTGAGACACACACACACAGACTGAGACACACACACACACTGACACACACACACTGACACACTGAGACTGAGACACACACACACACACACTGACACACACACACTGACACACTGAGACTGAGACACACACACACTGACACACACACACTGACACACTGAGACTGAGACACACACACAGACACTGACACACACACACTGACACACTGAGACTGAGACACACACACACTGACACACTGAGACTGAGACACACACACACTGACACACTGAGACTGAGACACACACACACTGACACACTGAGACTGAGACACACACTGACACACTGAGACTGAGACACACACACACACACTGACACACTGAGACTGAGACACACACACACACACTGACACACACACACTGACACACTGAGACTGAGACACACACTGACACACACACACACACACACTGACGCACACACACACACACACACATTGTGTCCGAGTCCACAGCTCTGGATAAAAAGTTTTGCATCATCTTGAATTTCAGGATCGAAACGTCATTTAAAAAAAACTATCCGAACTATCAAAAGAAACGACAAAAACGATACCACGTAAAAAACAATAATAATAATAATAATAATAATAATACAGTCTATACCGGAAGCTGTGATACGAGTCCGGGACGATTTCATGTTCGATTTCTGAAACGTCACGTTATTTATTCCATGTCAGTCAGTTTTCCGTTCAGTATCTTTGGGGAAAACTCCAGAGTGACTTCGTTCTGGAGGAGGATGAGGAGGAGGATGAGGATGAGGATGATGATGATGATGCAAAACTCCCGTCCACAGGGGAGCAGACACACCCTATATATTTACAGTTGAATTTTGGATAATAGTTGTTTTTTTTTGTACTCCTATACAAGGCAAAAAAAAATAACTGTCTTGGTGAATTTTTTTTTTAAAAGCAAGACAATTCTCTTATTCAAAATCTATTTAAAAAAAGGAAAAAATGTAGCTTCATTTGAATTTTCTTTGTTATTTTTCCACGAGGT
Organism: Acipenser ruthenus; assembly: GCF_902713425.1. Taxonomy (NCBI): domain Eukaryota; kingdom Metazoa; phylum Chordata; class Actinopteri; order Acipenseriformes; family Acipenseridae; genus Acipenser; species Acipenser ruthenus. The sequence continues at coordinate 79,337 of NW_026708243.1, forward strand.
TTGCATTCATGATGAGAGACGCTCTCGCTAATCTACAGACTGTCCGATCTGACCAATCCTGAACTCACAGTCAAAACAACACAGACTGAGCAAAAACAATGTAATACAGCCCAGCCCAGCGCATTGCATTTAAAGAACTACAGCTCCCAGCATCCCTCACCATTGCCGCGGGTGCAGAGGCATGCTGGGAGCTGTAGTCCTAGCCAGGGCTGTACCGATTCACAATACAATAACTACGGCAGCGCAGCTAGAACTGAAGAGCAGCTCCTGAACTCACAGTCAAAGCAACACAGACTGAGCAACAAAATAATAATAAACACCGTGTTTGAGTGACAGGAAGACGCAGCGCTGGGAATGAAAGCAAACCTCATGGAAAGATAAAGGGGAGGAGTATAGAAAAAATGATGTCATGCTGCTCTTTAGCATTGAATTGAATCTTTCCTTTTTCTGTATCATGTTTGTCACCATCTAGTGGTCACTTTGAGTCACTACATTCCATTTTTTTCAATTAATTTATATATATATATATATAAATATAATATTTTATGTATAATTTTTTTTAATTATTATTTTTTGGTTTCCGGATCATGAAGTCTTACTTTAAGGGCATTTAAAAGGTTAATTGCGATGTCAGACCTCGGTTTTATGGGCGACCAATCATGTCAGAGCTTGACGGTGTGACATCATCGCAGCTGTAAGAGGGGAAAAAACAAAACGCTTGTTTAGCGTTCTTGAAAAACCTTTTAAAAGGTGAATAATAATTCCAAATTTTATAGGAAGATTTGTCACGCAGTATAAGGTCACTAAGGAGGCTGTGTGGTCCAGTGGTTAAAGAAAAGGGCTTGTAACCAGGAGGTCCCCGGTTCAAATCCCACCTCAGCCACTGACTCATTGTGTGACCCTGAGCAAGTCACTTCACCTCCTTGTGCTCCGTCTTTCGGGTGAGACGTAGTTGTAAGTGACTCTGCAGCTGATGCATAGTTCACACACCCTAGTCTCTGTAAGTCGCCTTGGATAAAGGCGTCTGCTAAATACACAAATAATAATATTTTGTTTTTGAGACATTCCCGTTTCATGTGTTTGTTAGTTTGTCTTTAAAAAAAATAAATGAATAGAAAATAAACACATTTCTCTCCTGTGTTTGTTTGTTTGTTTGTTTATATATTTATTTACTCGTGTCGAAAAATGCTGACAAAGGCGCTCCGCGTGGAGCGCAGGATGCGCTGTATCGTCTGGAGGTCGCCGGTTCGAGTCCAGGCTATTCCACAGCGGACCGTGGACAGGAGCTCCCAGGGGGCGGCGCTCAATTGGCCGAGCGTCGCCCCGGGGGGGAGGGAGGGTTCGGTTGGCCAGGGTGTCCTCGGCTCACCAGCGCCCCCTGTGGTCTGGCCAGGCGCCTGCGGGCTTGCCTGTAAGCTGTCCAGGAGATGCGTTGTCCTCCGACGCTGTAGCTCTGAGGCGGCTGCACGGTGAGTCTGCAGCGTCTAAAGAAGCGGGCGGCTGACGGCACACGCTTCGGAGGACAGCGTGGGTTCATCTTCACCCCTCCCGAGTCAGCGCAGGGGTGATAGCGGTGAGCTGAGCCTAAAAATAATTGGGCAGTTCAAATTGGGGAGAAAATAATAAAAAAACTAATTGGCAACATCTAAATTAAAAAAAATAAATAAATATGCTGACAAAAAGGAATTCCGAGGCTGACAGCAAACTGGACTGCTCTACGGGGATCCAAAATGGTGCCAGTTTCCTAAGGTGGAGGACCCGAGCGATTAAACTCTACAAACATGAGCGTTACTGTCTTTTGTGTGTGTGTGTGGATAAAATGGGAAGAAAGGAGACCATCTGATCAATGGATGTACTTTTTAAAGGATCACAGTACTGTATTTCTGCAGACCCAGTCTGTGTTAGCATTGTAAAGCACAGGGAGGTCTGGTAAAGCACAGGGAATTCATTCTATATAGAGGGGGTGGAATTCAATATGTTAACAAGGGAACATTATTCAGCAGCTTTCATTGGACTCTATGAAGCTGAGGGAGTTCATTCTATATAGAGGGGGTGGAATTCAATATGTTAACAAGGGAACATTATTCAGCAGCTTTCATTGGACTCTATGAAGCTGAGGGAGTTCATTCTATATAGAGGGGGTGGAATTCAATATGTTAACAAGGGAACATTATTCAGCAGCTTTCATTGGACTCTATGAAGCTGAGGGAGTTCATTCTATATAGAGGGGGTGGAATTCAATATGTTAACAAGGGAACATTATTCAGCAGCTTTCATTGGATTTTATGCAGAGTCACTTCCAATAGGAGCTCGTTTGTTTGACGTCTCATCCTGAAGGACGGAGCACAAGGAGGTTCAGTGACTTGCTCAGGGTCACACACACACAGGGAGCCGGAGGCTCAGCCGGGATTTGAACCTCCTGGATCAGCGAGCCTCAGTAATATTATCTGGGGAGTTCACTGCACAAATACAAACAGGACTCCGCAGAATAATTCTTGTTTAAGAACATTTTCGGAACCTTCAGGTTTAGGACGATGTTAATAAACGCGGGTTCGACTGCAAGGTTCAATTTTTCCAAAATAGTTTTATTCACAATCAGAGCTGTCTTTAGCAATTACAGAAACAGTGATTAACATGGGTGTGGTAATTTTAATAATCAGAATAGTAACAACGTCACATATATATATATTATTATTATTATTATTACTAGAATATTTCCCTACAACAAACACTCATATACACAATGGGATCAGACTCCTATTGCACAGCAGCGTCACCCAGTCCAGGTTTTACTACCAGCTTGATCAGCCCCAGTGTGTCTAGCTAACAAGCTCAGGTGTGTCTTATTATTAAACTCCTAGTGAAACCAGGACTGGATCACACTGCTGTGCAGCGGGAGTCTCATTCCCAGCCCTGTATAACGTCCCGCCTCCCTCCCCTCTCTAGTTTTGTGACAGGATGTCTTTGTCACAGGGAGTCTCTTCCACTTGGATTGGAGGGGGGGGTCACAGGGAGTCTCTCTCTCTCTCTCTCTCTCTCTCTCTCTCTCTCTCTCTCTCTCTCTCTCTCTCTCTCTCTCTCTCTCTCTCTCTCTCTCTCTCTCTCTCTCTCTCTCTCTCTCTCTCTCTCTCTCTCTCTCTCTCTCTCTCTCATTTTGGGTTTTTTTTCTTGAATTTCAGAGCTTGCAGCCAGTTTGTCCCAGAGCTCTCAGACCTACGAGAAAAAAAAACAGGATTGCATTGAATAAAAGGAGGCCTGAGTGAGAGACAGACAGAGATACACAGACACAGACAGACTCCTCCTCTCCTCTCTGTTTCCTCACCCTTTCTCTCCTCTCTCAGTCTTCTCTCCTCTCCTCTCTCCTCTCTATTTTCTCACCCTTTCTCTCCTCTCTGTTTCCTCTCCTCTCTCCTCTCTATTTTCTCACCCTTTCTCTCCTCTCTCTGTTTCCTCTCCTCTCTCCTCTCTATTTTCTCACCCTTTCTCTCCTCTCTGTTTTCTCTCCTCTCTGTTTCCTCTCCTCTCTGTTTCCTCTCCTCTCTGTTTCCTCTCCTCTCTGTTTCCTCACCCTTTCTCTCCTCTCTCAGTCTTCTCTCCTCTCCTCTCTCCTCTCTATTTTCTCACACTTTCTCTCCTCTCTCTGTTTCCTCCCCTCTCTCCTCTCCTCTCTCCTCTCTATTTTCTCACCCTTTCTCTCCTCTCTCACCCTTTCTCTCCTCTCTGTTTCCTCTCCTCTCTGTTTCCTCTCCTCTCTCCTCTATTTTCTCACCCTTTCTCTCCTCTCTCTGTTTTCTCTCCTCTCTGTTTCCTCTCCTCTCTCCTCTCTATTTTCTCACCCTTTCTCTCCTCTCTCTGTTTTCTCTCCTCTCTCAGTCTTCTCTCCTCTCTATTTTCTCACCCTTTCTCTCCTCTCTCAGTCTTCTCTCCTCTCTCTGTTTTCTCTCCTCTCTCTGTTTCCTCTCCTCTCTCTGTTTTCTCTCCTCTCTCCTCTCTATTTTCTCACCCTTTCTCTCCTCTCTCAGTCTTCTCTCCTCTCTCTGTTTCCTCTCCTCTCTCCTCTCTATTTTCTCACCCTTTCTCTCCTCTCTCAGTCTTCTCTCCTCTCTCAGTCTTCTCTCCTCTCTCAGTCTTCTCTCCTCTCTCTGTTTTCTCTCCTCTCTGTTTTCTCACCCTTTCTCTCCTCTCTCTGTTTTCTCTCCTCTCTCACCCTTTCTCTCCTCTCTCAGTCTTCTCTCCTCTCTCAGTCTTCTCTCCTCTCTCAGTCTTCTCTCCTCTCTCAGTCTTCTCTCCTCTCTCTGTTTTCTCTCCTCTCTGTTTTCTCACCCTTTCTCTCCTCTCTCTGTTTTCTCTCCTCTCTCACCCTTTCTCTCCTCTCTCAGTCTTCTCTCCTCTCTCAGTTTTCTCTCCTCTCTCAGTCTTCTCTCCTCTCTCAGTTTTCTCTCCTCTCTCAGTCTTCTCTCCTCTCTCTGTTTTCTCTCCTCTCTCAGTCTTCTCTCCTCTCTCAGTCTTCTCTCCTCTCTCTGTTTTCTCTCCTCTCTCAGTCTTCTCTCCTCTCTCTGTTTTCTCTCCTCTCTCAGTCTTCTCTCCTCTCTCAGTCTTCTCTCCTCTCTCAGTTTTCTCTCCTCTCTCAGTCTCTCTCTCCTCTCTCTGTTTTCTCTCCTCTCTCAGTCTTCTCTCCTCTCTCAGTCTTCTCTCCTCTCTCAGTCTTCTCTCCTCTCTCTGTTTTCTCTCCTCTCTCTGTTTTCTCTCCTCTCTCTGTTTTCTCTCCTCTCTGTTTCCTCTCCTCTCTCCTCTCTATTTTCTCACCCTTTCTCTCCTCTCTCAGTCTTCTCTCCTCTCTCAGTCTTCTCTCCTCTCTCAGTCTTCTCTCCTCTCTCAGTCTTCTCTCCTCTCTCTGTTTTCTCTCCTCTCTCAGTCTTCTCTCCTCTCTCAGTCTTCTCTCCTCTCTCAGTCTTCTCTCCTCTCTCAGTCTTCTCTCCTCTCTCAGTCTTCTCTCCTCTCTCTGTTTTCTCTCCTCTCTCAGTCTTCTCTCCTCTCTCAGTCTTCTCTCCTCTCTCAGTCTTCTCTCCTCTCTCAGTCTTCTCTCCTCTCTCAGTCTTCTCTCCTCTCTCTGTTTTCTCTCCTCTCTCAGTCTTCTCTCCTCTCTCAGTTTTCTCTCCTCTCTCAGTCTTCTCTCCTCTCTCTGTTTTCTCTCCTCTCTCAGTCTTCTCTCCTCTCTCAGTCTTCTCTCCTCTCTCAGTCTTCTCTCCTCTCTCTGTTTTCTCTCCTCTCTCTGTTTTCTCTCCTCTCTCTGTTTTCTCTCCTCTCTGTTTCCTCTCCTCTCTCCTCTCTATTTTCTCACCCTTTCTCTCCTCTCTCAGTCTTCTCTCCTCTCTCAGTCTTCTCTCCTCTCTCAGTCTTCTCTCCTCTCTCAGTCTTCTCTCCTCTCTCTGTTTTCTCTCCTCTCTCAGTCTTCTCTCCTCTCTCAGTCTTCTCTCCTCTCTCAGTCTTCTCTCCTCTCTCAGTCTTCTCTCCTCTCTCAGTCTTCTCTCCTCTCTCTGTTTTCTCTCCTCTCTCAGTCTTCTCTCCTCTCTCAGTCTTCTCTCCTCTCTCAGTCTTCTCTCCTCTCTCAGTCTTCTCTCCTCTCTCAGTCTTCTCTCCTCTCTCAGTCTTCTCTCCTCTCTCAGTTTTCTCTCCTCTCTCAGTCTTCTCTCCTCTCTCTGTTTTCTCTCCTCTCTCAGTCTTCTCTCCTCTCTCAGTCTTCTCTCCTCTCTCTGTTTTCTCTCCTCTCTCAGTCTTCTCTCCTCTCTCTGTTTTCTCTCCTCTCTCAGTCTTCTCTCCTCTCTCAGTCTTCTCTCCTCTCTCAGTTTTCTCTCCTCTCTCAGTCTTCTCTCCTCTCTCTGTTTTCTCTCCTCTCTCAGTCTTCTCTCCTCTCTCAGTCTTCTCTCCTCTCTCAGTCTTCTCTCCTCTCTCAGTCTTCTCTCCTCTCTCTGTTTTCTCTCCTCTCTCTGTTTTCTCTCCTCTCTGTTTCCTCTCCTCTCTCCTCTCTATTTTCTCACCCTTTCTCTCCTCTCTCAGTCTTCTCTCCTCTCTCAGTCTTCTCTCCTCTCTCAGTCTTCTCTCCTCTCTCAGTCTTCTCTCCTCTCTCTGTTTTCTCTCCTCTCTCAGTCTTCTCTCCTCTCTCAGTCTTCTCTCCTCTCTCAGTCTTCTCTCCTCTCTCAGTCTTCTCTCCTCTCTCAGTCTTCTCTCCTCTCTCTGTTTTCTCTCCTCTCTCAGTCTTCTCTCCTCTCTCAGTCTTCTCTCCTCTCTCAGTCTTCTCTCCTCTCTCAGTCTTCTCTCCTCTCTCAGTCTTCTCTCCTCTCTCTGTTTTCTCTCCTCTCTCAGTCTTCTCTCCTCTCTCAGTCTTCTCTCCTCTCTCAGTCTTCTCTCCTCTCTCTGTTTTCTCTCCTCTCTCAGTCTTCTCTCCTCTCTCAGTCTTCTCTCCTCTCTCAGTCTTCTCTCCTCTCTCAGTCTTCTCTCCTCTCTCAGTCTTCTCTCCTCTCTCTGTTTTCTCTCCTCTCTCAGTCTTCTCTCCTCTCCCAGGCAGCACTCTCTTTAATAATGAGTTGTTGAATGTCGGTAGTTTCATGAATTTCGATCTCTTGCTTAAGTCGGCCTTCGAAAGCTCCGCCACCGACTCCTCCCCCTCCCGGTCTCCATGGTGACCGCAGGATTCCGCAGGCTCCTCCCCCGCGACGGCGTCGGCAGACCTGACACGAGAGCGGAGCTGAGCCTGAAACAAACGAGACGGGAGGGGGCGGGTCAACCCTGGAGCATGCCAGAGCATTCCAGAACATTCCGGAGCACGCCAGAGCATTCCGGAACATTCCGGAGTACGCCAGAGCATTCCGGAGTATTCCAGAGTTATTTAAGACTGTTGTACAGGCAATATTAATAATATTATAGCAATAACAGCGATATTATTATTATTATTATTATTATTATTATTATTATTATTATTATTATTATTATTATTATTATTATTATTATAATAAGCCGGTCTTCGACAAATATTATAATTATAATTTTTTCTTTTGTATTTTTTTCTTTTATTACTAATAATAATAATACAAAAAATAATAATTATAATAACAAGAAAAATCTACAATGTCAATTATAATATAAATATTGCAAATAAAAAGTCAAAATAGGAACACTGACAATTATAATAAAAACAAACTGAAATAACAAAATAAAAAATAAGAGCTACCCCTCGTACCTGGAGCGCTGCGGGGTCGCACACAGGCAGCACCTGCACTCTGCCTGCACTGGAAGCACTGGGAGCACTGGGAGCACTGGGGTCCAAGCGAGCACACTTCAACTCCGAGTCATC